>NW_005872750.1:0-42990 GCF_000147115.1 Myotis lucifugus | reverse complement strand
GGGTGGGGCTGGGTGGGGGCAGGTGGGCACCAGCCGAGAGCTCTCTGGGGGAAGCAGCTCTGGCCCTGGCTCCATGGATGCCTGTTTCCTTACGAGCTGGCCTTCAGCCAGTGATGCCCGAGGCTCGGTGAGGACCATCTCCACCGCTTCTCATGCTGCCTCCAGTCACGGTTCCTCCCCGAGGAAAGTGAAGTAAATGGAAAGAGAAATCGGATAAGGAGAAATCCAAAGCCATCCTAATTCCCTGACCCAGCCCAGCTGGCCAACCCAGGCCACTGCCCAACCACAGCTGCTTTCTCTGCCCATGGAGAGGCCAGCCAGAGGGCGCCGCTGGGCCTGGCCACCCTCGCCGAGGGGACAGCAGCCTCCCAGCCCCAGTGTCTCCCTGCTGGGTGGTACCCACCTCCAGCTCAGAAGGTTCCAGGGCCACTTGGTTTTTAAGTGGCATCTGTGCCTCAAAATGCCGCTGTGGCTGCTTGAGGCAACCCCGAGAACAGACACCCGGTTCCGTGTGTAGACACCACCGCAGCCGCTCGCTTCTCATGTCGGGGTCGTTCTTGGTCTTCCTGTGGAATAAAGTGCTTTGTTGACTTCCCAGGGCTGTGGTTTTCTTGGTGTTGCAGATTCTAGAACAGGGGTGGGCAAACTTTTTGACTCGAGGGCCACAATGGGTTCTTAAACTGGACCGGAGGGCCGGAACAAAAGCATGGATGGAGTGTTTGTGTGAACTAATATAAATTCAAAGTAAACATCATTACATAAAAGGGTACGGTCTTTTTTTTTTTTTAGTTTTATTCATTTCAAACGGGCCGTAGTTTGCCCACGGCTGTTCTAGAACCATCTCCAGTGGCAAATGCCCAGCGTGTTACAGCGCTCACATTCATGCCCCCTCTCCCTTTGCTCCACGGAGGCACATCACTCGGGCCAATCCTGCCCCTGAGCCGCACTGGACCCCCAGGCCCGGGGTCAGGGTGTCCTGCTGGCTGTTCCTTGCCCCACCACGCCGAGGTTACTGGGCTCGGCCTGGCAGCGGGAGGTTGCCACTTACCAAGAAGGGGAGACTCGGGGGGAGCAGGTTTGGGGCTCCCTCAGCACATGCTAAGTTCAGGGTCCTGCTTGTTACCTGCGGGAGAAGCCAGGAAGGCAGTGGCCTGAGAGTTTGGAATTGAGGCGATTGCGTCCAGGCTGGAGGCGCCGCTTGGGAGCCATCAGTGCACAAGTGACAGGTGGACCCTGGAGGGAAGCCCCAGGGGACAGTGGGGGCAGCAAGAAGAGCCCCAGAGGTGAGCCCCAGGGGTCCCCCAAGTGTAGAGTCAGGCAGATGGAGAGAAAAAGTGAGGGGAACGGAGCAGGACCATGGGGGACGTGCCTGTGAAGCCGGGAGTGGGGGCTGGGAGCCAACCAGGATGGTTTGAGAGCGGGATTAACTGGCCAGCGCTGCCGAGAAGTCAGGTCGCATGAGACCAGCAGTTACTATCGGGTGTACAGCGAGCAGGTCCCGGACGCCTTCCTGAGGGTGAAAGCCGATGGCAGCAGTTTCCAGGGAAAAGGGGGAATCGGAGGCGACATGACTGAGTGAGCTGTTCATGGGAGGACAGATGGCCGGCACTTCAGGGGAGAAGGCTCGATGAAGAAAGGCAGTAACGATAGAGGGAGGCCGGCGGGCAGGTGGGGCAGCGGCAGGAGATGCTCATGTGGTCGCTTCTGTTTCCTGGGAGATCAGCAGAGAGAGCAGGGCGGGGGGAGGGGATTTGGAGAGGGGAGAGGATGTGCAGCTGTCAGTCAGGCCTGGGAAGGGAGCTGACCAGGAGCTTGAGGGCCCATTTGAGGTTGGGGGTCATGAATTAAAATGAGACCAGGCAGCCTTGTTCAGCACGGATTAGGCAAAGAATTGGATTTAATCAAGGAACGCGCCCCCTTGCCTATTCCGACACCCCACCCACCGATGCCCCCAGAACCCAGCAAGAGCCAGTCAGAACCAAATGTCACACAAACCCTACACGTCCCAAACCAAAGCACAGCATCTAAACATGCCCCTTCTGCATGGGGAGACCGTGGCGGTGTGGCTAACACCCCCACATGAGAGAGCGACCACCAGAATATTTCAGGGCAGTTATTGCTGCATCTCCCCCTTTTTGTCTCCCCCCCCAATATCACCCCCTCAAGACCAATAGCCTCTCGCCCGTGTGCTCACTGCACTCCTGTAGTCATCGCATCCAGGCGTGTACACAGATACACACATTCACGTAGAATTTCCCGACATTTGCTTTTAGGAAGTTGGAATCCTACATACCCTTTTGCAACTTCTCGGTGTCACCTTTAGGTTGGTGTACCTGTCTTCTCTTCGACGCTGCATAATATATTTTTTTGATGCTAAAGTTCTGTAATTACTCGACGATTCTTCCCTGGTGGGCCTTCCCTCGGCTTTCAGGCCACCCCCCTCTTCCCCCCAAAAACAACCTCCCCTGAATGTGCATAGGCACTAATTTTATTTCCGTGCCGATTCCCAGGGGCCAGGGGTTAGAGGGTACGTGCAAGATCACGTTCCCAAATGCTGGTGGGAACGCGGTGGGCGGGAGCCGCCTATCCCAGCGCTTCTGCCTGCCCGTCAGACAGGTACAAAGTGGTGCCTCAGTTTCCCTAGCATTGGGCCATCTTTTCCTTGGTAGGAATTTAAGTTAGGAATGGCTGCTGAGTTGCAGCATCTATTATTATGACTATATTGTTTTTCCTCCATTAATTTTTTTCAATGTAATATTACGTTGATACATTTCCTGATTCCACACCACCCTTACTCCCTGGAATACACCCCACTTGGTCATACTGTGTTCAGTTGTTATTCTTTTGATACATTTTCTTGTTCTGTTTGCTAATATTTTTGAGTCTTTGCATCTTTAAAATGAGGGAGGTCACTCAGCCCATATGGGTCAGTGGTTGAGCACCGACCTATGAACCAGGAGGTCATGGTTCAATTCCCGGTCAGGGCACATGCCTGGATTGCATACTTGATCCCCAGTGTGGGGCATGCAGGAGGCAGCCCATCAACGATTCTCGCTCATCATAGATGTTTCTATCTCTAGCTCCCTCCCCTTCCTCTCTGAAATCAATAAAAATATAAATTTTTAAAATATAAAAAATTAAATGAGGGGGGTCTATAATTTTCTTTTTTTTTCTTAGTTTCTTCATCATATTTTAGAATTAAAATGATGCTGCCTTTATAAGATGGACTGGGGAGATTTCCATCGTCTTCGATGGCCCACAATACTTAAGTTACATTAGAATTCCCTGTTCTAGTTTTTAAAGTTCGATGAAAGTAGGCCACAAACCCGTCAGGTTCTAGAATTTTTTCAGTAGTTCCCTGCAGCCATCACCCCACGGTGCCCTCCGTTAACTGGAATATTCAAGTTTCCCCTCTCTTCATGGGTCTATTTTTGTGGCATATTTGGTTTTTGAAAACCACCCAGTTCTCTTAGGTCTGTTAATTTGTTGCACATGTTCTCAGGATTATTTTAATACCCTCTCTTCCTGGTTATTTTTCCTTTCTCACTCCTCCGCTTGCATCTTTTTACTCTTTGTTTTTCATAACTGAGTTTTTGAGGCCGTTACTGTTCTCTTCCTAGAACAAGTTCAGGATGTGTTTCCGGCCGCTGCTTTGTTTTCATTATTCTATGGATCGCATCTTCCGTCTTTGATGCCCGTACCTGGCTTGCTTTATTTCACTGTTCTTCTCTTGCTTGCTAAGATAATCACTTATTTTTATTTTTATTTTTTTCACCTTCTTGAATAAGGACAGCATTTGAAGGTTATAAATTTTCTTTTGAATACAGCTTTATTTATCTCACAAACTTTGGTATTAAGCATTCTTTCATTTTCTTTTTACATAGTACTTAATTTTACTTTTGATTTCTTTGGTCTAGGAGCTACCTAGGAATATGTTTGCAATTTCTAAATATTTTCAAAAATTATCTTCCTTAAATTAGTTATTTCACATAGTGGATTATAATCAGTTCATGTAGCTTGAAGGTTTCCACATTTGTTTAAAAGTCTGCTGTGGTTTTCTTTTTGCCCAAATACTTGGCCACTTTTTATAAATGTTCCATGAACACAGGAAGCAAAACTCTCTTCTCTTTGAGGCATGTAAATATAGGCAGGTAGGAAAATGGATAGACGGATGCCTGTGCACTTACAGATGCAACTTTACAGGCAACATTGTCAAGTCCTGCACGCTCGCACTTAGCTTTGTGTCTGAGAGAGCTCTGACCTACATCTTCAAGTGGCCAGAGAAGCGATGTCTCAGTTCCGCTGTTCGCCTCGGAAACGGCAGTAAGTCCTCGCAGTAAACACGGCGAGAAGAAAGAACACACAGCAGCTTTCATGAGTCCCTTGGCCTCCTGGGAAGGCAGTTGGAGCTGTAGAGCGTTGGACGCTGGAACAATGGCACCAGGAGCTGCCTTCCCTTCCCCCCACGCGTGGCTCTCAGAGGAGCCAGGCCACGTTCCCCACGGGCCTCGCCCACGCAGCACTCACGGTGTAAATAGCTCCCGAGGGGCAATAAAACTCGGCACCTCCTGCTGGTTCTGGTCGGACTCAAAGGCACCAAAAAGCCCAGTGGTTGAGCGTCGACCTATGAACCAGGAGCTCAGGGTTCGATTCCCAGTCAGGGCACATGCCTGGATTGTGGGCTCCATCCCCAATAGGGGATGTGCAGGAGGCAGCCGATCAATGGTTCTCTCTCATCATTGATGTTTCTCTCCCTCTCCCTTCCTCTCTGTAGTCAATTTATTTATATATATATATATATATATTTTTTTTTTTTTAAGGCATCAAAAAGTCATGGGTGCCCGTTCCCTTGGAGGAACGTGTGGGTCTGGGCTGACCTGACCCTTGGAATCTGGGCAGGTGAGGCCCCGAGGGAGGGGGTGTGTGGGGAGGGGCAGCGGGGAGGTTCTGAGACCCCCAGCGCCACTTAGGGGCAGAGTGCTGCCTTCGGAGCATGTTTCCCTAAGATACTTCACTTCAGGGGTACGAGGCTCCTGGGAAGCCCGGCCAAGCCTGCGGAAAGGCAGCTCCATGCTGTGTCGTGGTTTGTCCGCAGAGGCCACCCATCCCTAGAGGCTCCCGGACAGCACAGGAGGCTGGCTGCAGTCACTGAGCCTCTGCCAGCCCTTGCCAGGCATCTGCCTGGGTACCAGGGCGGTGCTGGGGGCCAGGGCTGTGCAATAAACAGGGTTGCACTCTCGCCGCCCTCCTCAGGATAGTGGGCATCAGGGTGGGCAGAGAAGGCTTCATGGGGGAGGAGGCAGGGAGGCTGAGTCCAGAAGGTCTGAGAAGAGCTAGTGAGGCTAAGGAAAGGGCGGTGCACACACAAAGTCCAGGCGGTCAGTGTGAACGAGATGAGGCTGAGTGTGAACGAGATGAGGCTGGAGAGAGGTGGCCAGGGGCCAGGTCATGTTGGGCTTTGTAAGTCATATAGGAAAGGTGTTAAGCAGGGGGTTTCACTGTAAAATTGACATAAACATGGGGAATGGGTAGAATGAGTCAAGAGAGGAAGGCTGTGCCCCGGCCGGTTTGGCTCAGTGGATAGAGTGTCGGCCCTGGGACTGAAGGGCCCTGGGTTCGATTCTAATCAAGGGCACATACCTTGGTTGCAGGCTCAATCCCCGGCCCTGATCAGGGCACGTGCAGGAGGCAACCAATTGATGTGTCTCACATCAATGTTCCTCTCTCTCTATCTCTCCTCCTCCCTTCCACTCTCTCAAAAAAAAAAAAAAAAATGAATGGGAAAAAAATATCCTCAGGTGAGGATCCTCAGGTGAGGATTAACAAACACAAAAAGAGGAAGTCCAGGTAAGACACGATGGGCAAGGTCTAGGAGAGGGCAGTGGAGAGGACTTGGGATATGTTTTCAAAGAAGAGAGGAGACAGAGGAATTGGTTTAATGGAGAGGATTCAGGGGAGAGGCGTGAGGGGTAGTTCCAGCTTAAGTAACCAGGAGCCGTGGTGTGACTGCCGCGATGGGGGCGTGGCGGGAAGACCGGGATGTTTGTGGCTGGGGTCCATTCACTGACTGTTGAATATGTGTTGATGTTAAATGAATGGATGAATGCCTGAGGTTTCGGTCATTGGGGATTTGAAATGTCCGGGACCTATTACTAATAAGCAGGGTGGTAGGTGGGCAGTGAACTTTCGAGGGAGCGGCTTGCCTGGGAGCAGGGCTCATTGGGGACCCGATTTGATTATAGTGAGAGTCCAGTGTGAGCCCATGAGAGGCCTGGGCGCAGCTCGGGCGCTCAGCACTGCCTGGGTGGGTGTAGGAGCGCGAGCCAGGAAAGACTGAGGAAGCGCTCGAGGCGTGGGTGGTCAGTGGGCTCGAGGGGCACGGAAAAGTCAGGCGAGGTGTGTCGGTCGGATTCAGCAATCCGAGGACATGGCCGGTAAGCAGAGTCCTGTTGGCACTGTGGGAGCAGATGCTAAAGGAGGGTGAGTTATGGAATCCGATCGAAAAGAAGCAAACATTTCAACTCACACTTCATAAAAGAAGTATACCAAGGGCCAAGAAGCACATGAAAAAATGTGCACTATCACGCTCGGGGAAATGCAAATTAAAACCAAAATGAAATATCACTGCGCACCTGTAGAATAATTAAATGAAATATCACTGTGCACCTGTAGAATAATTAAATGAAATATCACTGTGCACCTGTAGAATAATTAAGCTAAAACATCTGACAAGCCAAGTATTGGCAAGGCTGCGGAGCATATGGAATTCTCGTCCAGTGCTGGTTTGGAGAACAGCTTGGCAGTTTCTCAAAGAGTTAACGTGCCCCACCATGTGACCCATCAGTTCTACTCGAAGCTATCAAGAGAAATGAAACCGGCAGTAGCCAGTTTGGCTCAGTGGCTAGAATTGGCAGACTGAAAGGTCCCAAGGGCATATACATGCCCGGGTTGTGGGCTCGATCCCCAGTGTGGAGCGTGCAGGAGGCAGCCGATCAATGATGCTCTCTCTCTCCCTCTCCCTTCCTCTCTGAAATCAATAAAAAATATGTTTTAAAAAAGAGAGAAATGAAACCATGTCCATACAAAGACTTGTACACAAACAATAGCCAAAAACTGGATTAAACTCCAATGCCCATCAACAGCTGGATGGATAAACAAATTGGAGTGTCACGTAAGGATGGAATACCACTCAGCAAGGGACATGAACGAACTACCTACACACAAAACCTCGTGGATGAGTCCTGGCATGGTGCTGAGCAAAAGAAGGGTGCTATCCGATGTGAGCCTTAAAGAGATAGCGGTGTTGGGTGTGGAGGAGGCTGAATGGGGATGACTAAGGGAGGGGTTCTCCTTAGAGGACTACTGAAATGGTCCGGCCAAGAGAAGAGAAGGGTCCGCCCAGTGCGTTGATTGGCGGGTGTGACAGGGAGGGGAACGGGCAGGTGCTTCTGCGGTTGGAGCGGTGGGCGGGAGCCACTGCTGCCTGTCCAGGACATCAGTCCTCACTCCTTCTGGAACTAGACCCTGAATTCCTTTGGGAGACGATCTTTACGTATATCTGTACTTATTCATATTCCCATAGCCAGCCCGTGAGAGCCTGTCCCCGGATACAGGGTTGCTTCTGGAATGGACCTTTGGTCCATGAGAGTGGATGGCACCCAGGCACTTGGGCAGAAGTTCCCAGGAAGAGATGCTCTCTTTCCACTGGGGCTGGAAGGTAGGCGCCTGCAGCTGCCGGGACCAGGGAGCCAGGGAGGGCCCGCCCCAGAGTGAAGCAAAACGAGAGAGGCCGCCTGCCAGGTGCAGGGAGGCCACGTCCTGAGGACGACACCTGAGGCCCTGGGCTAGGCGTCAGCCGGTCCCAAGTTCCATTTACTTACGCAGGTCGCTTGCAACAGGGAGGGCCCACCTCCCTGCTTTAAAGAGGGAGAAGCAGCGCTGGAGCCGGCTCTGGAGGGAGGGGAAGCGGCAGGTGAGAAGGGCCTGCATCGAGCAGCCTCTCCTCCCTCAGCGGCCTCCGACTGGGGGGCAAGTGGGCAAGCGAGTTAGCGAGCGTTGCGGGGTGCAGGGCACAGGCGAGGCCGAGCCACAGCGACATGGGGGACCGGGAGCAGCTGCTGCAGCGGGCACAGCTGGCCCAGCAGGCGGAGCGCGACGAAGACAGGGCCTCCGCCATGAAGGCAGGGACAGAGCTCAACGAACCTCTCTCCAGTGAAGGTGGAAGCCCCCCTCTGTGGCCTCCAAGGATGTGGCTGGTGCCAGGCGATGCTCCTGGAGGGCCAGCAGCGGCACTGAGCGGAAAGCCATGCCGACGGGAAGGAGAAGAAGCTGGAGAAAGTAAAGCTTACCGGGAGGAGATCGAGAAGGAGCTGGAAACCGTGTTCGACGAGGTCCTGGCCCTGCTGGGCAAGCTCCTCATCGAGAACGGCAGGGACTTCCAGGTGGAGAGCAAGGCGTTTTACCTGCAAATGAAAGGCGGTTCCTACGTTACCTGGCAGAGTGGCTTCCGGGGGGAGAAACACAGTGTGGCCGAAGCTTCCCTGGCGGCCCACACGGAAGCCTTTGAAATCAGCACAGAGCACATGCGGCCCACGCACCCCGGACAGCTGGGCCCGCGCTCAACTTCGCCGAGTGCTAACGTGAGATCCAGCATGCGCCCGGCAGGCCTGCCTTTTAGCCTAATGAGCCTTCGATGGCGCCCTGAGCAGGACACACTCACCGAGGACTCCTACAAGGACTCCACGCTCATCACGCAGTTGCTGGAGACAAGCTCACCCTCTGGACGAGCGGCCAGCAGGATGAAGAAGCAGAAGGCAACTGAAGAGCCTGCAGGTTAGGTTCCCCGCCCTTCCTTCACCACCGCCCCCACCATCACCGGTTCTTCCTTGCCACAGTCACTAACGATCTGGCGCTAAACCTGTCTTCACTGGCAGCACCGCCGGTCAGCTCTGCTCCCCTTGCCCCCTGGGAAGCAGTTTCAGATCCATCTTCACGGGCATTGCTGGGCTCATGGCTGCTTTGAGCCCGCGGGAGCTTTCTCTTGAATCGTGCAGACAAGTGTGTTCTGAATGAGGCATTTTACTAAGCCTGTTGGTCGTTGTGAAAGCCAGGTGGAAGCCATGGGGAAGTTTAGAAAGGAGAATCGGCCAAAACAGGCTACAGTGATATTTAAATGACCCATTTAAAATGAGCCGATAGTGTTTTGTTAGTAAGCAGTACATCTTGTGCATGCAAAAAAGAATTCATCCCTGCCCTAGCCGGTATGGCTCGGTGGATAGAGCATTGGCCTGTGGACTGAAGGGTCTCAGGTTCTATTTGGGTCAAGGGCACATGCCCGGGGTTGCGTGCTTGATCCCCAGTGGGGGGCGTGCAGGAGGCAGCCGATCAATGATTCTCTCTCATCACTGATGTTTCTATCTCTTTCTTCCACTTCCTTCCTCTCTGAAATCAATAAAAATATATTTTAAAAAAAAAGAAGAATTCATCCCTCCCACCTCCTCTTCCTTCAGCTGATGGGAAACTGTTAAGGAAAGCTGGTAGAAAGAGAACACTTGCTCCTTCCGTCAGCTTTACATAAACTGTTAACATGAGGTTTCAGTAGCGCCTTGTTTGGCGTCTTAAAATTACGATGTGCACAAACCTTCTTTTAAATGCAGTGCATCTCAAGTTTTGATACCTGTTACTTTTTTTTGGGTTGCGATTGTTTAAGAATCATGGATTGATTTTTTGCAACCCTTTGGCTATTGTCCTTGTGTATCCTGACAGCGCCACATGCGTCAGCCCCTGTCAATCAAGATGGGTAATTATTGAAATGCCGGACTTCTAAATTAAATGTTTTGGAATTCAAAAAAAAAAAAAGATGGCCCTAACCGGTTTGGCTCAGTGGATAGAGCGTCGGCCTGCGGACTGAAGGGTCCCAGGTTCGATTCCGGTCAAGGGCATGTACCTTGGTTGCGGGCTCATACCCAGTAGGAGGTGTGCAGGAGGCAGCTGATCGATGTTTCTCTCTCATCAATGTTTCTAACTCTCTATCCCTCTCCCTTCCTCTCTGTAAAAAATCAATAAAATATATTTTTTAAAAAAAAAGATGGAGAAGCAGGAGAGGGTGGGAAGTTGAGATTTATTTTGGACACATTGAACATGGGCCCTTTGCAACCTCCCGTTAGCAGGGTTAGAAAAGAGAGAGATTTGGGAGCCAGCCCCTTGAAGGTGAACGATACAATAAGGAGTCCGTCACGGTGCTCGAAGAGGGTGTAGAGAGGGGGTGTGGGCTCAGGGAGGACCCTGGGGGAGCGGACGGAGGGTTGGGAGAGGAGGAGCTGGGAGGGAGGGGGTCAGGAGGGGAGAATGGCGAAGGGACTGCTCCGGAAGAAAGGGCTGAGGAGGGCGAGGCCGGGCAGTGGTGTCAGCTCCACTCCGAGGTCAGGTTGAGCAAGACTGAGAAGATCTTCAGACTTGGAAACTGGGCCACGGCGACCTTCTCCCTGGCGGTGCTGGGAGAAATAGAACCCAAAGGTGAAGAAGTGAATGTGGAAATCTCTTCCCAATTTGATGGTAGCAGAGAAAGAGTGAGGAGGGTGTTGTTTTTGCCTTTTAGGTGTTTGTAAACAGCAGGGAGTTGGGCAGGAAAGACACAACGAGTGGGTGGAAAGGGGGACGGTGGAGGAAAGAGAGCAGATCAGGGTGGGTGCGATGAGAGCCTGGAGGCCTGGGCCGCAGGCCTGACAGCACGGAGCGGGCCTCTTGCCTCCGAGGTGGCCGGTTGTATCTGACACATTAACCAGTATTTTGTTGAATGTTCTCAGTTTTGCTTTTTATTCCCAATCAAACTAGACGAAGTGCCTTGGGAGGTTGGGGCTGGATCAAAAGGCAGGAACAGGAGGGCCACCAGGGAACCGAGTTTGAGTTACAGGAGTCAGACTGTCTGCAGTAATGGGAGGAGCTGGGAGGTGAGGGCTGAAGAGCATTAGAAGGTCAGATCAAGGTCACTGATCTCTTCCTGTGGATGGATGAATAAGACTGAGGAGGGGACCAGGGTGGGCATCTGTGTGGCTGCCCTGTGTGAGTTTGCAGCGAAGGCTCTGGGGGAACGGGGCAGGGGGGTTGCAGTGGTCAGTGTTGGTCAGTGAGGCCGCCATCTGCAATAGGCTGGCTGCGGGGCAGGAGCAAGGGAAAACTGGAACTGACCGGCCCATCTATGTCTGCCTCTCGCCATGACCTTCAAGGCATAGCGACTGGGCTTACCTTTGCCCCCAAACCTCATGCCCCTTCCCTTTTGGCAGCTCTGCCTTGGAACCGCCAGGAAGGGGTTCTGAGACACGTAGCTCTTAGTGTCGCCAAGTCGACCAGCGCTGTCCTGTAGAAATACAACACAAGCCACCCATGTCATTAAAATTGCATGAGTCACATCTGACAGGAAGGGAAAAGAAACGGGAAATTAATTCTCTTAATACATTTAACTCAATGGGGCCCAAATAGGACCACGTCGTGTGCCCTCAATGTAAAAATGATGAGTCAGAAACTCTGCAATCTTATTTTGAGCCACCTTTGCCCAATCTGGTGTGTTTTCCATGACTGAGCAGGTCAGTTCAGACGAGGCACATTCACAGGCGGAGCCGGTGGCCGCCACACTGGACGGGAGGGAAGGGACAGAAGGACAACCCTCTGTTGGCTGGGACGCAGAGACGCAAGAGAAGTGCCTGGGCGCGTGTCTGGGTCCGGGCCTGATGGGGAGAACCTGTTTGTGGGCAGAGCCGCCTGGAAAGGCTCCTCCCCCAGCCCTCCCCCCTCCCCCCCATCCTCAGCCATGGCCATAGGCCACCACCAGGACTCAGCCTCTGAGTTAGGCCTTGGCACTTGGGGAGTTTCTTGGTGGGTGGAGGGCAGGTTCTTACCAGTTTTGGGGTCACAGACCTGTTTTGTTCGGGAGCTCTGTGGGAGCACCATCTGCTGAGAGGAGGGTGAGGAACCGTCCAGAAGGGAAGCGAGACTCCGCAGGAAGAAGGCAAGGCCCAGGCTGTCGGGAGTGACCGTACTTACAGCCGGGTGCCCGGTGTGGGCTGGGCTGCCTTTTCCCCTCCCAGGGCTCCCGGGCAGCCTTTGGGCCGCGGGTCAAGTCTACTTGGCTATGACAGTGGAGAGCATCTCCATGCTCCTTGGATCCCCTGGAGTTCCCTGGGGGTCAGGAAAGGTGAGAGGGTCATCTGCTTCTCCTTGTTTGGGCTCTGGGAGCCGAGCTTTGTTTGCCAAACGCCAGGATCAGATTGGGCAACTCTGCAAACAAAACTGCGGCCCCTGGCCCGGTGCCCGGGGTGTTTAAAGGCACAGGCAGGAGATGTGCACGTGGCCACCCCGCGTGGGACATAGTCGGGGAAGAGCCAACCAACCCAGGGCCTCGGTGGCCAGGCCTGACCCACAGCTCCAGGCCCAGCACAGGAGTCAGTGCTAACAAACTCCAGGCAATTTATTTCAGAAGGTGATGCCAATTATGTTCATAAAGCACAGGTACTGGGGGAAGGAGGCATGTCACCATCTCACAGCTCACATGTTGGCCCTTGGCTTTGTTCTGTTAATCCAGTTATTGCACCAAGAGGGCCCTCACACATTCTCTGAAGAGAATATCTGTGAATATTAGTGACATATTTCATAGTGTCGAAAACATGTCAGCAGATGGAAAACAAGAACGGTGGCTCATTGGTGGTACACGACCTCTACTAGTGGTGGAGTGTGGCTTTGTCATCCCAAGCACAGAGTAAGCACTTAGCAAATGTGACCTGTGACTTATCTACAACTCACCTCTTGTCGACTTACAGCCTAGTCAGTGATGGCGAACCTATGACACGCGTGTCAGAGGTGACACTCGAACTCATTTTTTTGGTTGATTTTTCTTTGTTAAATGGCATTTAAACATATAAAATAAATATCAAAAATATAAGTCTTTGTTTTACTATGGTTGCAAATATCAAAAAATTTCTATATGTGACATGGCACCAGAGTTAAGTTAGGGTTTTTCAAAATGCTGACACGCCGAGCTCAAAAGGTTCGCCATCACTGGCCTAGTTTATGGTCAAGTTGTTGGGTTTAAATGTTCTTCAGGTTTTCCTGATGGGACGCCTGGAGCATATCTATATAGAAGATCAAACGCAGCCTTCAGAAAGGGAGCAGGAAGTGGAATGGACTGCATTGTGTTGCTCAGTGTTGCCTCCTGTGTTTGTTTTTATTGATGGTTACGTTATCTTTTCTTCCCTCCCACTCCTATCAACCAGTATCCCGTTTCCTGGTTTCCTGTGTATTTTTCCAGGGAGATACACATACACACACACGCACAGGCACACACAGACTAGATAGAGATATAAGATAGAGATGATATATACATACAGGGTGGGACAAAAGTAGGTCTAAAGTCGTTCGCATGGAAAATAATACAAAAATAATAAATAACAGTACAAAAATAAACTATGTGTTTTGTGTACTCGCCACTGCAAGCCTACTTTTGCCCCACCCCGTATATCTATATGCTTTCCTCCCTCTGAATTTTAATATTTTTTTACAAAGTTTTAGCATACTATTCCTTGCTTTTTTTCCCCCCCACCTAATAGTATGTTTTGGAGACCATTCCATGCCAGCACATAAAGAGCTTTCTAGTTTTCTTGGACAATAGCACGATTTCCATTGTACAGATGTACGGTAATTTATGTAAGCAATCCCCTACAGACGGTCACTTAGCTTGTTTCCAGTCTCCTTGCTGTTCCCAACAAGAATCGCCTTGTACAGACCAGATTGTTTGATGTCTAAGTTAAGTTCTTAGAAGAGGCATTTCTGGATTCTTTGCAGATTTGTAATTTTCATAAATATTGCCAAATTGCTCCTATAGAGTTTGTATCAATTTATGAGCTCAGAGAAAATAAAAAATAAAGAATTGACGAGTTGAAATGAACGAGAGTGCATTTCCCCACACCCTCACCAATACCGCGTGTCGGCACATTTTCAGCTGTTTGCCAACTTGGGGGAAATGAGTCTCTGAGTGCAGTTTTCACGCGTACTTCTCTCTCTTAGGAGAAATGTTGTTTAAGAGCCATTTCCTTGTCTGTGAACCGATGACTTTGTAAAAACCTTTGCATCTTTCGTGTTGTTTTAGAAGACGGAGACAAGCCCCTCTTCTTCGGTGATCTGCCCACAATCCCTAGCTGTCTTGGCAGTCCTGGACCCTGAACTTTCTTTTCTCCACCAAGTGCAACTGCAGCTCTCTGCTTGGAACCATTTTCTCTGGGGCCCTTGGCGGGAAGTCAAGCTGAATGTGCAGCTCAGCCTTTGGGCCTCCCTTCTCTCAAGAACCATAGCCTTGCGTTACCTGTGGTTCAACGAGAATGGCTGTTTCATGTATTTTGTCCAGTTTTATGTATGACAGGCAGATTGGTCGAATACCAGCTACTCTGCCTTGAGTAGAACCAGAAATGTCTCCTTTTTCCCCCCTCTGAGCCCTTTCCAACGAAGCTTCTATCCTCAGACCCTTCTTTCTGCTCAAGGTCAGCAATGACCTCTGCCCTGGTGACTCTAGTCTTCGTGATAAGGCCTAGTCTAACCTGAACAGTGAGCCGCCTTCTCCATTGTTGATCAGGCTCTTCTTCCTGAAACACATTTCCTCCCACTCGGCTTCGAGGAAACCATCACTTCTTGGTTTTCTTCCCGATGCACCGACAGCTCCCTCTTTAGTCTCTGTTGTCAGTTCTCCCTCCCCCTCTCAGCCTCCGAATACTGGAAAATGTCAGGACTCACTATCAGATCTTTTCCTTTCTCCAGCCACACTCTCCTTGGTTATCTCCTGGAGCCCCAAGGCTTCAGATAACTCGGACATAGTCACCATTCTCAGACTTCTATCTGCATCCGGGATCTGTGCCCTGAAACCCAGGCTTGGCGCTCCAACGTCCTTTTCAACATCTCCGCTTGGAAGTCTAAGAAGCACCCCAAGCTTAGCAGCTTATCTAGAACAGGACTCATGACCTTTCCCGTCACAAGCCTGACTCCCCCTTGCTCTTACCCATCTTGCTAAATAACTCCCATCTTCCAGTTCTTCAGGCTGACAATTGTGCAGTCACCCTTGAAACTTCTCTTTACTCAAACTCCACAGCCCATCCACCATAGAATCTTAGAAATCTACTCACCATCATCCCTCTCCTGGATTTTTTAATAATTGTTTTTTCATCCTCGCCCAAGGACATGCTTAGAGAGCGGAAGAAAGAGAGAGGGAAGCATTGATGTGAGAGAGAGAAACATCAATCAGTTGCCTTCTGTGTGCACCTTGACCAGGGATTGAACCCACAGTGCAGGTATGTGCCCCGATGGGGAATCGAACCTGCAACCTTTCGGTGCACAGGGCAACACTCAACCAACGGAGCCACTCTGGCCAGGCTCTCCTGGATGTTTGCAGCCGCCCCCTAAATAGCTTCGTTGCTTCCACTCTTGCCTCCTGTGTGAGCCAGGGGCACGGCAGGTGAGGCCAGCCTTCCCCACAAGGGTATCGGACACGTGCCTGAGCCATCTGGGAGCTCTGTGTCCTAGCGGAACCCTGGCCGACGTCACACAGAGCTGAAGAGGCACGTAGCTGAGCCAGTCAACGCTCAGATGCAAGAGCTAATAAACTGGTTGTTGTTTTAAGCCACGACATTTTGGGGTGATTTGTTACATGGCAGCCGGTCACCGAACAGCAACTCACGCCAGCCCAGGCGAGTGGCCTTTGCTGCCTGGATTCCCAGCCCCCACCCCAGCCTCTCCCGCTGTAGGGAAACCAGGGGCACTGTGGCAACCAGGCGCTCTGGCCTGGGGTGGAGCTCGCCAGGCGCTCTTGGGTGGAGGGAGAAGTCTGGATCCCGTCCCCGCGGTGGCTGGGAGTCTGCGCTCGCTCTGCTCGTCTCCATTCCTCTTCTTGATTGGCACTTTAATGAGGGCAGAAGGGGCTGACCCCCTGCCAGGGGCCCAGTTCATGCCCCGTTTATCTCACAGCTCCAGGCGGACTAGAACAACACGGCAGGCGAGCGGCAGGCCCGGAGCCCCCGCCCTCGGTGATGGATTGAGTGACCGCGGCGAGTTGGCAGCTCAAGTGTGAGGTTGCTGCACCGTCCTGTCAGCGTCAACAAAGGGCCGGGCTGGCCCTGCTGGCCGCGGCTCCTCCAGGGGCTGGGGAGGAATGACAAGCAGCTCCCTCGCAGGGGCCGGTCCCTCTGGACGGAGCCCCAGAGGCCCGAGAAACCACGGCGGGTCCCGGGGTGGTGCACAGGGGAGGGGGTTCTGGGCTTGTAGGAAGAGCTGGTGCGGGAAACGCTTCCTCTGGGCTCCAGCCTCTGGGCCCAAGCCTGGGCCTGGGCCTTGGGCAGACGCCCCTCCTGACTGTGCTGGGCCTTTTGCGTGCTGTGCAACCTTGAGTGAGTCTGACAACCTCTCTGGGCCGGAGAGCCCGCCTCGGTAAGAGGCTAATACTGTTTACATCTCCAACCCCAGGTTCTTGTGAGGATGAAATGAGACCTGTTGGCAAAGCCTCCCAGCTGGAACGCGGGGTCCTACAAGCGAGGCCTCAGTGTACCTGGTTGTCTACCACCATCTCCCCTGCACACGGGTTCGAGTCGAATGACTCGCTGAGAGCAGCCGGTGGTGGCAAAGTCCCCTCTCCCCCAACCACAGCCAGGAACCGTCACCAGGAGCCAAACCATGGGCCCCGCAGCCCCGCAGGGGAGGCGCATCCATTTGCACATGGAGAAACTGAGGCCCAAGAGGTGCCTCTGCCCAGGGGCCCGCAGAGAGTAGAGATGGATCAGGGATCCTGACCAAAGCTGTCTGGCTCCAAAATCTGTTTGCAAGGCCCACGTCACGGCTGGAATTTCCCTGGAAGGACAGAGGGACGCCAGCGACAGCCCCAGCCCTGCAGAGGGAAGGGATCCAAGCCTCGATGATGGAAGACCCTGTGCCCACCCAGCGCTCTGGTGGCCGCCCTTACCATCGACCTGGTGCCACAGGGCGAACTGGAGCTCAGAGCCAGTCCCGGCCCCTCATGGGGAGCAGGGCACCCAGGGAACCAGCCCCTCCAGCCCAGGGGACTCAGTGGTCTGGCCCAGCCCCAGAGTCCCCAGATCTGGGGTCCCCCACCCAGCACCAGACAGGAAGTCACGGGAGCCCCAAGTCTTGGTCCTTAGAGCTGGGGAGGGGAGGGGACAGAGCTGGACAATGGCCTGGGCTTTCACAGGCCTCCCGGGAGAGGACGGCACCAGCCTCCGCTCAGAGCAGAGGAGCGTCACCTCCCCGTGAACTCCCGGAGGCGGAGGCCAGGCCCCAGCAGAGTCAGAGGAAGCAGCAGGGCGGCGCGGGGCTCACAGTCTCTCCCTCGCTCTCTGCCGGGCGGGTGTCCTCAAAAGGCTCTGCCCTCGGCTCTCCTGACTCCTCTCCTGCCATCAGACAGATGAACTGCCAGGTGGGCAGGGGCAGCTGGGGCCCTGGGGTGGGCGGAGCCAGGAGAGGGGCAGGCCCTGCCTTCCCGCCCGGCCCAGTGCCCCACCCTGGTTCCCCATGACTGTTTCTTCCTGTCTCCAAGGCCTTTGCAGGTGCTGTTCCCTTTGTCTCAAAAAGTCTTTTCCCTCTTTGCCTGGTTAAGTCCCAGTCAGCCTTCCGGGCTCACCTCCAATGTCGCTTCCTCCAGGGAGCCTTCCTTAGCACACAGCCTCCCTGCCTCTGGGCCCCTGTGTCATAGCCTGCACAGCTCCACCAGCCCTTCCTTCCTGCCCACACGTGCTACATGCCGCCCTCTCTTTACTTATGTGGTTTTTTGGTTAATGATGGCTCATCTCTGCTCACCCCGGTGTCCCCGGCCCCTAGCAGACAGCCTGGCACACAGTAGATCAGAGGTTCTCAACCCATGGGTCGTGACCCCTTTGGGGGTCGAACCACCCTTTCACAGGGGTCGCCTAAGACCATCGGAAAACACATATATAATTACATATTGTTTTTGTGATTAATCGCTATGCTTTAATTATGTTCAATTTGTAACAATGAAATCGGGGGTCACCACAACATGAGGAGCTGTATTAAAGGGTCGCAGCATTAGGGAGGTTGAGAACCGCTGCAGTAGATGCTCAATAAAGACTCACTGACTAGTGCTGTGGGCCAGTGTGTGTCTCCCAATAAATTGTGGACTCCGATGGGTCAGGGACATGTCTGTCTTGTTCGCCGCTATATCCCCAAACTCAGCGTCTTACACAGGGAAGGCTCTCCTTGGATATTTGATACCTGAGTGACTTTGCCACGAAAGAAAAGAGAAAGCAAGAACCGCCACCACAAAATCAAGAAAGCTGACCTAGTTTGGGGCCGGAGCCCCTCAGAGCCAGGAGATGCTGAGCCCTTGTTTCAGAAGAATCATTCTCTGTTCTTCAGTGAGCCAACCCCCCGGGGAGCCATGGCATCAGGGAAAGCTGACTGAGCCTAAGACAGGATCAGCTAAATTCCTCCACTGGTGAGCCTCCAGACTCTATTTCTGCCCACTCGCTTTGGACAGGGGAGGGGGTGGGGTGGCTCCAGTGTAGCCCAGGAAAGCTCTGGGGAGGAGCAGACGTCCCAACCCCCAAACTTCCCAATATTCTAAATGTTGAGACCACAGTGAAATGTCAGGGAGCAGGAGATAAAGGGAGAATGCCTACAATATATAAAGAGCGCATTTCAATAAACAAGAAAAACATCACGAGTCAATATATGTGAGCAAAGAACATGAAAAGCTCGTTTCCACACAAAGAAACCGGCGTGAAGCAGTCGGCGTTCACTGGGTGTGTGCCCTGTGATGGGCGTCGCATTGAGAGCTTTACGTCTCGTGTCATTGTCGCAGGAAGTCCAGCGAGGAAGTCCAGCCCAGACACGTGAAGTTGGCGGCTGGGACCTGTTCCTCATTTGTTCTTTATTCCCTGTGAGATGCTGTGCCCCTTTCGCTTGTTCCAAGAAGGCTCTCGCACTGCTGTCTCCATTCAGCCTCCCGCCGAGAAGGTGTCTGCGGCATCCGATCCGCTCATCCAGGTGTGAGAGGCCGGACAGTAGTTTGTGTTCACAACCCCGCCAACCGTGTCTGGAAGAAAATTAATTTACTGCTGAGTTGGTCTGGGTTCTGCAGATAGTGGAATTACTGTTGTCTATTCAAGCTACTCTTAGAAGACTCGCTGAGGGCAGTTCTGAGGAGTAATGGAAACAGGGAAATAGATTGTGAGCTCTTGGGGAAGAGATCTTTTCTTTAATATATACTAGTATATACTCTGAAAGTGCTGCTCGGGCCCACGCTCCTATAAATATGCAAATAAAAAGACAATGACGGGCTGAGTAGGAAAACAATGGTCACAGTGATGTCGTGAGGGGGTGGTATTATCCCCTTACGTCTGACCACTGGTGCTAAAGATTCATGAACTGGGCGAGCTCGCCTGCTCCGAGCCCCACGGGGGGAGGACAGGTTTATCCTCACTAACAATCCAAGAAGAGCCGATGAAGGCAGCACCGAGAGACTTCTATATTTACTACGTGAGCAAAAAAAGCGTTGGTAAGGCCCCACCCGCGTTGGCAGGAGTGCAGAGGAGTTCTGACCCTCACTCCGCGGCTGGGGGCACTGTGGGGGTGGCACCCGGAAAAGCCACAGCACCCCTTATGTTCCTGGTCTCTATGACCCTCTATTAGAATTCACCCCAAGGAGAAGGGTGACAGGACACCAAAGCCACAGCTGCTAAAATATGTGCAGTTGCATTGTTGTCAACGGCAGGAAAAAAACAAAAAAATCTGGGTACCGCCCCTACATCCATACGGGAAGGCCATTGAAATGGCCTCTACAGGGAGAGCTGTAAAGGTTACGTGGAAAGACGGAGGACAGCTATCAAAGTGCTCAGTAAAAACTCTGCACTGTAAACACCAGTTAAAAAACTGCAGCTTCGGACCGATTTGTGCTGAGCTGGGTCCCGGGACCATCTGCGGGCAGGAATGTCCTTGCGCAGGCAGTCGGTGAATGCCCAGGGGTTGGTTTCCTCCTTCTTCTTCTTCTTCGTTTTTTTCCTTTCTTGTCACGACACCGTCTTTTTAATAATACTAAATAAATATTTTACAACAATGAGCCCATGGACAGGCCATCTGCTCCGGGAAGCCCCTGGCCCGGGAGCTGTGGGAAAGACAAGAAGCTGGAAGGTCGCCGCGCCCCAGGGGAACCCCACTGTGCCAGGCTCGGCCTTGAGGAGACCCTGCTTCTTTGGGGGGCGGGGGAGGGCAGGATGCTGATGACCTCGATGACCTCTTCTTGCAGCAGTCAGCTGTCATTAAAGGCTCCCGAAAGGGTACCCACTCATTCATTCATTCATTCATTCCCTCCCTCGTTCAGCCCGCAGGACGGGCACTTCCCTGGTGACAGGTCCAGCTGTCCGAGGGTGGTCAGGGAGGCAGCCCTCACACAGACAGAGGGCTCCGAGACCGCCGTGTGTTTTACCGTTATTTTAACTTTTAAAAATAATGAGCCTAGCCTGGCCGGCGTGGCTCAGTGGTTGAGCATCGACCTATGACCCAGGAGGTCACGATTTGATTCCCGGTCAGGGCACATGCCCAGGTTGTGGGATTGATCCCCAGTAGGGAGCATGCAGGAGACAGCCAGTCAGTGATTCTCTCTCATCATTGATGTTTCTATCTCTCTCTCCCTCTCCCTTCCTCTCTGAAATCAATTAAATAATAATAATAATAATAATGATGATGATGAGCCTATCTTCTGTTTCCAATCAGGAAACACTAATCTCATGATAGGAGACAAAAGCAGGGTGATGGTATATGGAACCCCAGGAAGAGTCTGAGATCAGGGTTCTCATTGTAGGAGCACCAAATTCCCTCCCTCCCCGGCCTGGGCCCAAGTCCTGCCTCCGAGGCCCCAGACCAGGGTGACAGGGCGAGGCCCGGGGTCCATGCCCAGTGGTGCCTGGCCACCGGCTGCCAGGCTCCTGATCCGCAGAGCAGGAAATGAGACCATCTGCCAAGAGGGTCAAGGTCACGTGAGGTTGTGACCTCGGCCTGACCTCTGACACTGCCCATCACCCTGGGCTTCAGGCCCACCCAGCTCTCCGGCTGGCTCACACAACTCCCCTGACGAGGTTGTCCCCTCCTTATCATTCTGACCTCTGCTCAGATGTCACCTCCTCCTCAGGCCTTCACGACCACCCTGTCAGGGCGGGTGTTTGCCTGTGCTTGGTCTGGGTACCTGTCTGTCTGTCCACGTCTGTCTCCCCTGCCGTCCCTCCCACACCAGGCTCGCTGCTCTGAGAGCTCACGGCACCTGGCCCGCCCGCTGTCTGTGTTCCTGGCACCAGGCCCAGCGCTCAGGACGCAACAGGCCTCCGTCTGGATGTGCCCGCGATGGAGCGGATACCAGGCGACTCCCAGGGCCGCCCCCAGGTGTCCTGCGTGTCCCGACTGGATCGCCGCCCTTCCCTCCTGGCTCGGCTCCCCCAGCTTTCGTTTCGGTCACAGGTTGTCTCCGAGCACCGGCCTGTAGCCAGGCTGGGCCGCCTCCGGTGAACGGGCGGTGGGAGGAGATGGCTCCTCTGCAGCCCCCCTTCCTGCTGACCCTCCTGGGGTTGGCCCAGCCCCCACCCCTCCTCTGGCCCCCACCTTGTAGCCTGAGGCCATTCCTGCCCCAGCCCAGCTCAGAAAAGGCTCCAGTGACCAGAGGGCCGGCCTGGCGATGGCAGGGAGCCTGGGGCTGGGAGCCCCTGCGCCCACGCTGCCAGGGGAGGCCCTGCCTTTGCTCCCTGGAGACAGAGCGGTGGCCCAGGGGGTTGCTCCGGCCAGAAACAAGCAGAGATGGGGGGCGGGGCGCAGGGTCCCGCTGGAGAACTCCCCCGGCCCCCCAGGGCTGACGTCAGGCCCTGTCAAAGGCAGGTGCTGGGTCTGCCAGCATCCTGGGCAGAGGGCTCTGCGGGAAGGAGGGAAGGAGAAAGTCTGAACTTCAGGCTGGGTCAAATCCCCAGTGTCCACCCGAGACCCCGTGACCCGGAGCCTGTCCCGAACCCTCCGGCCCCAGCCCCTCCCCTGGGGCGGCCGTGACGGTGCCTGGGAAGAGGCAGGTGACACCCCCCAGAGGTGACAGCCACGCGGGCGCTGCCGCCACCTGAGAGTGGGCGAGGAGCAGGTTCGCTGGGTGAAAAGTTCACCGCGAGGGGAGCTGTCTGTTTCCCTCGCCTAATTTATCCACTATTTGGCTAACCTTGCTCTGAACCCAGGCCCCCAGACCCCTCTCCTCCCTCCCCCGCCTCCCCACTGGGCTTCCAGGCCGCCACCAGACCTCCCGCTCGCGCCGAGAGGCGGGGGCCACGCTGGCCTTGAAGAGGCCTCAGGCCCGCGGGCTGCCCCGGGGGAGAGGCGGCTGCCCTGCCAGGCAGTAATTTATGGCTGAACCTTCCCATCTTCAGTAACCAAAATAAAGTCCGGTTGCTGGCGAGGTCCAGGCCCCCAAGCCCCAGACATGGGCCGAGCGAGCGCTCGGAAGGCGCCCCACCCGCCGGCCTCCGCCAAACACACAACTGCTCCCGAGACAGTGACCTCGCCTTCGGGGCCATCTGTCATCCTGGCCTGGGCAGGAGCCGGACGCATGGGCCAGCCGACCCTGAGGCGAGGCCGCCTCCTTCCCTGGCCCCGGGGCGGCCTTCCGTCTGTCCCGGCCGCTCCAGCTGGTCACGCAGACTTCCTCATCTCAGCCTCCTTTTTCTGGACACAGGCAGCGGGGATATGGAGGGAGGGGATGTGGGGGGGGGGAAGGCTGGGGAGGGAGAGGGGTGGAGAGGAGAGGACAGCACCCCGACCCTGTGCAAAGCACTTGGAAGGCGCGATCTCCCACAATCCACACAACAGCCCCATTTCATGGCCCAAAGACGGGGCTGGGATGGGCCGGGTCACCCTCCTCAGGTCTCCCAGGAACAAGGATTCTAGCCCAGGGCGCTCCGACCCGGAGCCAGCTCTCAGCCGCTGCCTTCACTTTGCATTCCTTCCTGAAAACCCTTTTCAGAACCGTAAGAGTAACACGGGTTACAGCGACCAGTGGAGACACAAAGGCACATAAAGAACGAATTGTCCCAGCCCTGGCCAGTGTGGCTCAGTTGGTTGAGTGTCATCCAGTGCACAACCGATCAGTGTTTCTCCTTCTCCCTCTCTCTCTCTCTCTCTCTTTCTCTCTCTCTCTCTCTCTCTCCCTTCCTCTTGCTAAAATAAACACAAACACATTTTTGAAAACAAAGAATGGATAGTCCCAGCCCATCCTGCTCCACATCTCAAGGGACTGTCCCCCACAAACAAGATGCGCATGGGCAGGAGGGTGTGCACGGGCGGGCGGAGTGCACACAGGGGATCCCTCATTTGTACATGAACCCGATCCCAGTGCCAACATCCCTTAGCAGCTGCTCACGCACAGCACAGTGTGGGGCAGCTCCCAGGCCGTGGGTCCTACAGGCAGCCGTCCCTCAAATGCCCACATCTCTGCGTCCGCTCCTCCCGCTCTGGGCCACCTCCTTGTGTCCGCCCCTGTCCCCCACGATCGCTTTTGTCTCGATCTGGAATGATCTTTCCACAGTGAAGACCTGACCATGTCACTGCCGGTGGTGGAAGGTCCCAGGTCCTCGCCAGGCCCATCATGTCCCCGGCGCTGTGGCCTTACCGACCCTCCAGCCGCTGGGACCGTCTCCATCGCCGGCAGCACTCCTTGTGCTGGGCCTTCTCTCCGCTCCTCCCCCGGGGGACTCGCCGGGTCTCCGTTCCCACATCACTCTCTGGGGGGCCACCCCACACACCCCCGTTCGGCACGTGTCACACCTCACACGTCCTCACGCGAGCCGGGCCCTCCTCCCTGCTTCCCCGATGGGCTGAAATCTCAGGGCGTCAGTGTTCTGCCTGCTGAGTTCACGGCCACCCCTCCCTCCGTGCCTGCCCACGGCGGGCCTCTCAGGGCCATTTGCTGGAAGCTGAGTGGCAGCGCGTGAGCAGGATGTTTCCTGAATCCCTGCATTCCGAGCCACTGCCTGGGCTCCCAGAGGGCACTGCTGGCCCCGAGCGGCCTCTTGCTCCCCTGAGTGGGAGCTCCTGCTACCACTCGGGGACAAAAGCCTTTTATAAGCTGTGTGGCCAAGAGGGGCAGAGGCAGAGAGGACGGCGGGGTCTCCCAGCAGATCTCCCTCCCTCCCTCCCCCCCTCCCTCCCTCCCTCCCTCCCTCAGGGCAGTCCCACGAGGGCCGGCCAGACAGGCCTGGTCAATAGCCAAGCACCGCACCAGCCAACTGCCCCCCGGGGCACCCACTGCCTGCCAATCAGGAGGGGCCAGGAGTCAAGAGGAGGGCCGCCAACCGCCTGTCACCACACTGGCCAACTGTCAGTCACAGAGGCCAAGGTCCCCTCTGGGAACTCAGGACTGCCCATCAAGGCATGGCCAGCTGTCACTCTGAAGGGCCCGGCGGCAAGGCAGGAGGTCCACCGACGGCCATTCTGGTGAAGCTGCCTTTGCCACCCAGGCTCCTTTCACCCTTCTCCTGGCCAAGGCACCCCACCGGACTTGGGGACCCCCCCCCCAACTCGCAGTGGTGTGTTTCAGAGGGGTCATTCCCTCCCAGGCTGTAAAACAGACCACATGACTCAGGACTGGCCAATCAGAGCATTGCATTTCTCTAGTGACTGTGATTGGTTCACATGTGGGCATGTGCTTCAAATCAAGCCAATCAGAATGAACTCTGGATGACTAAAAAGGAGGGGCCTTTTCTCCTGCTGACCTTGAACCTGGGAGGGTGTGGGGCCGGAGCTGAGTGGCCAGTTTGCCATCATTGCTAGAACAAGGTGTCTGAGGGTGAAGCCAGCCCAGAGGATGTGGAACTGAAGGACGAAGGAAGAGAAAGTGGATCCTGAGTCAGGTCCTGGGAGCACTGCTTGAGCCCCTGGATCCAGCCATACCTGAAACCACTTTTCATCAGGCTGTCCAGTTATGCGAACTGACAACTCCTTCCTTTTGCCTAAGCAGGAATTGCTGTGGGTGGGACCCGTCGTCACTCAGGGGGTCTGCCAGTGTCCCATGGGGAGCCGCCTGCTGGTCAGAGGCTCAGGGTGGTTCCAGGGGAACTCCCGGCTGAAAGCCATTAACAAGCAGGCTCCACGTCTGTTCTCCCTGCTCCTGGCTGCGGGGGCAGGGCCTGCAATCAAGATCTCACCAATCAGCCCTGACCAGTTTGGCTCAGTGGATAGAGCATCAGCCTGTGGACTGAAGGGTCCCAGGTTCGATTCCGGTCAAGGGCATGTACCTTGGTTGTGGGCACATCCCCAGTAGGGGGTGTGCAGGAGGCAGCTGATGGATGTTGCTCTCTCATCGATGTTTCTAACTCTCTATCCCTCTCCCTTCCTCTCTGTAAAAAATCAATAAAATATATTTTTTAAAAAAAGATCTCACCAATCAGATGCTCCCCCAGCCTTTGACTCAAACCAGTGATACCAACGTGTGTGTGTGTGTGGGGGGGGGGGGTGAGGGGTAGTCCTCTTCAGTGGTGGTAGCAGCAGGGAATGCCCAGGGCCCAAGGGCACCCAGGGTCCAGACTGTCCTGTGGTAGGATGGGGGGCTGTGGTCCAGCCGTATTGCTCAGCCTCTGCCCAGTTCCCAAGCCTGGTGTTTGGTTTGCCGGCCACTCTGAGCTCCCCCATCTAGTCAGTGTCCGTTGCTGGGACCTGGACCAAGAAGCTGCCAGCCCCTCATGCCCTCGGGGAGGGGCTGAGACAAGGCGGAGCTGGGAAAAACACAAAGGAAACCCCAGCTCCCAGCTCGGGCCTGGCAGACTCCTGTTCACCACTGTTCACGCCCCCAGTGGGCACCCTGTGAAGTAAGTGTTCCTTAAAGCACCTGGCAGAGTGCTAGGCACATTTTAGGGGCTTAGAAATTGGCTAAGGGGAGCCGTCTGCATGGGCACCAGCTTTGTACCAGCCCTGGGGACTGGAAGTGTGTGTGTGTGTGTGTGGGCTGGGGCACCAAGGGAGTGGACACTCCTTCCCTCATGGGCCCACAGGGCAGAGGCAGGGCAAACCCCAGCAAACTCTGAAAGGAACCCATCTTGAATACGTCTGGTCACAGGAAGACCTCCGGTGACTGCCCGAGGCCAGCCTGCCCTGCACCTGCAACCAGGACTGAGCAGTGGCCATGGGGTCGGAACCCGGCAGCGCCATGGCCATGGGTGGGCCAGGAAGAGACCCGGCTGCGTGGCCAATAGCAACGTTGGTGACTGACAAGTATTATATCCCACGCTATTTCCATTCTAGGCTTCTTACCCAAGAAACCACGAGACCCAAGGGGCTTTGCCACTGGACGCGGGGGTTCAAACCCAGGCTCTGCCAGTTGGTAGCTGTGTCGTGAGCCCTGAGCAGGTGACCGTATCTCTCACTACCTCTGCTTCCTGGAAGTGTTGGGGGGCGGGGGGTTAGTTATTAAACACACAGGAAGCACTCAGGGTCTGTCATGTACCCAGTACACAACAATTAATTTATAACTTTGATTAGAAAATAAATATAACACTATACATTTATTAATTTATGAACTGCTATTTATGAATCCCAAGTACACATCATTAATTTATGTGTGTCACTCCCTTGATTTTCACACAAAAAACTCCATGGAGGAGAGGCTATCGGTCTCATCCTACACACGGGGAAGCTGAGGCTCAGGGCGGTTCAGTGACCTGCTCCAGGGCCCACAGAGCCAGCGTCTGGAATTTCAGCCAGATGTCAGGGACCTGAGTCCAGCCCCTTCCCCTCCCGCTGGCTCCTCGTTCCTGTCTGGATGGGCCAAGTGGGCCGCCCCAGGTCCTCGGTTGGTCCTCCACCACCCCCAGGAGAAGCCCACCGCCCCGTAGCCCATCCCGGCATTTTGGGGACAGTTGCCTCGTTCCCCTCTCCGCACGCCAGGGCTGTGGCCGTTAACATGCCCACAGCCAGGCTCTGCTCGCGGTCCCAGCGTGACCTCCCCAAGCCGGATCCAGTTACGTCTCAGCGGCAGCTAAGGAACGAACACAGCTTGTGTCTGCCTCCAAGTGCTTATTTCCTTTGTCCCGTGAACATTGAAAAATGAAAGGAATGATAAGGATTCGGGGGCAGGGGGTGGGGTGGGGTGGGGAGGCCAGAAAACTGCAGTGCTGGCTGAACTCACCAAGAGGGCGGCGTGAGGGAGTTTGGAGGTGACCTGGCAGGCCCGGGGCGGGTCGTCGGGGGGCCTCCTGATCTCTGGCCCCGGCTTGGGGTTTAGGGACCCCCTTGGGGGCAGAACCGGCATGTCCTCTCCCCATGGCCAGGCCACTAACCCTCTCGTTGGTCCTCAGACTCCTCTGCTGTTCAAGGCCAAGTCCTACTGGGGCGGTTGTGATGGGAAAGAATGAGAACCTGTGTGCGGGCCAGGGGTTGTCCACCAGGGGCCAGTTAGCTCCTTGGGGGACATTTTTGGGACCAGTTTTTGTTGTCACAACTAGGAAGGAAAGGCATCCAATGAGCAGAGACCGGGGATGCCACCAAACATCCTCAGGGCACAGGACGGCCCCCACAGAGTCATCCCGACGGAAATGTCCACAGTGCCACCGCGGGAAACACATGCAGTCCTAGAAGCCGGCTTTGTATGCAGGGCCCTTCGGCAAGCACATGGAAGGGAAGGTGGCGGGGAGAGGGCCACACGCCGATGTCGCTGCCGATGACACAGCCGACAAAGGTTCTGTCCCTCTTCATCCCGACAGCAAATACTTGCCCGGTGCCGCCGAGCCCTGCTCGACCCGGGTGCCGAGCACTGCGGACCTGCCCTGTGCGCACGGAGCGTGTCGTGTGGGACAAGCACAGGAAGGACTGATGGCCCAAATGCCCCTCAGGAAGGAGGCCTGGGCGAACGCACTGTGGCCGACGCGCACTGGGAGCCGTCTGGCCCTGAACAGGAAGAGGCTCTGGTGCCTGCAGGATGAACCCTGACGGCATTATCTTCGAGAACGGAGCCAGACACAGAAGACCCGCCCCCGGTGTGTGCTCCCAGAGGTGTCTGTGGGGACAGCTGTCCAGCCGGGAATGTACGAAGCCCATGGCGCTGCACACTCTGAATGGGCGGCTCGGGCGCCGTGTGGATTGCAGCTCAATGACGCTGTTCTGTGCGAAAGTGGTCCCAGGCACAGGGTGAGCCCAGGGAGACGGAAGGCTGGGCCTCGGCCTCAGGTGAGACTCCTGGCAGGTGGGGAGGGGACAGGCTGGGCTTCAGGTGAGACTCCTGGCAGGTGGGGAGGGGACAGGCTGGGCTTTGGCCTCAGGTGAGACGCCTGGCAGGCGGGGATGGGCGGTGTGGGCTCTCAGCCATGTGAGCACCGGCCAGGGGCATCCAGGCTTCAGGGCCCTGCGGAAATATTCCCACAGCTGCTTCACTCCAGAGAGGTCATGACCCTGGTTGCACAGCTGTGCACGTGGCCAGCATCGGAGCAGGCCCGCCGGCCCTGCTGGGCCCTCCCTGCCTGCTGGTTTGGGGGGCTCTCTGGGGGCCCTGCCTGAGACTGGCCATGCACCTGAGAGATCCCTGGACCAGAGCAGCTGCCCAGCAGGGCAGTGGTCATCCCGCCGCTCCCAGCAGTGACTGCTCAGGGGACTTCTGTGTTTATTTTCACCCCGAGCCACAGAGAGACTTGGGCGCAAAGGGCCCGCCCGGAGCCAGCAGTGGCACGGGTGCCAGAGCAACGCCGGAGCCTGCGCAGTGTGCGGGAGGACAGCGTCCCCATTCTCCACCCCTTTCGGGCCCTTTCCTCTGCCCTCCTCAGCCCCACCCCCCAGCTTCCTCCCATTCCAACCTGGACAACTGTAGGTGGGTGGATGGGCGGGTCACCTGTCTTTGCCTGGAGCGAGAAGGCTTCTGTGTGTGGACAGCCTCCTCCCCAGCAGCCCTCTGGGCTCTTTTTCTGATCCCCGCCCTGAACATCCGAGCAGACCCCAAGCCGGAGACGTCCCGGGGGTGCTCTGGTGGGCGGGAGAGCCCCACACGGGCCCTGACATGACCCCCGCCCCGTCCACCCCCTGTGAGTGCTTCCTGCCCGCCCGCTGCTCAGCACTGGGCCGCGGGTTGGTTTGTTAGTGACCGGCTTCCTCCTTTTGTCCCCCTCAGACTGGGACGTCCCCGGGGGCGTGGCTGTCAGAAGGGCTGGGGGCAGGGCATTGTGGTCAGGGCATTGTGGTCAGCCCCGCAGCGTTCTGTCACTCTGGCCCCTCTGGCCATCAGTGTGGTCTGAGGAGAAGGGAGTCCACTTCTCAGAGCCTCTGGCCCTGGGCGGGCCGGTGGCCACGGGACTCCATCCGGAACCTGCTCAGGCCAGATAGTCCGGCCTCCTGGACCCCGGTCAGGATGGGGCTTGGGGCCGGCGCCTCCGGCTCGGGGCCCACCTCCAATCTGGTTCTCGTTGGCGATGGGGAGGCCCCGGGCATGGCAACTGGGTCATTTCCCAGGGCCCGAGCCTTCTTCCCAGGGCTGGCACACCCTGTCCTGCCCCTCGGGGTTCGGGGAGGCGGAGTGCTTGTCACTCTCGGGCTTGGCTGGGCCTGGGGATGGAATTAGCTCCCCACTCTCACCCTCCAAGGCTCCAAGCTGCCAGGCCATCGCGGGGAGGGACCAGGATGGGCCTCCTGGGAACCTGCCCAAGACTTTTTCCCTGGTTCCTCTGGGAAAAGATCCAGAAAAAGCCTGAAAGTGTCCAAGCAGAGAGGGAGGGAGGCGGGTGGGCCCAGGCGGGCTGGGCAGGCAGAAGCCCCTGGGGCCCTGGGAAGCCACGACATCCCATTGCAGCCACGACCCAGATTCCGCTCTCACTGGGCCCGGAGCGGGGCTGGGGGGCTGGCGTCCTCTAGGCTCCCGGGGTCCTCACATTCCCGGCCTGCAGGCCAAGTGCGACCTCATGGAACCCTAAGAGTCAGATCCTCCCCGAAGGCTGGCCCGGAGCCAGGCTGGGAGCACAGAGCCCACCTGCCACTCAAGAACGGTCAGGAAAGTTGGGGCGCAGCCGGCAGGATCCCCACTTCTTCCTGCTCTTCCATCCCAGCTCACCGAGACCGGTCTGCCCAGCCTGGCTCCCTGTGAGAACCAGCGACAGGCCCAGGCTGTGGTGGGGACAGCAGCGGGCAGGCTGAGCCCAGGCGCCCACGGTGTGGTCCAGACACCAAGGATGGGTGATGAGTGGACACCCCAGGCTCAACCTCGCCAGGCCGGCCAGGGTGCCGGGAGGACCCCTTCGGCAACATTCTCCCTGCCCCACACTCTGGCGACACACGGCCTCAAGGACCTCCATGACGGTGATGCAGGAGGAGAGGCGGCTTGTGGGTTGGATAGAGTCTGGTTCACATTCTGACGTGGGCACGCACCTGGGCCCACCATTTCTCTGCTTTGAGCCTGTTTCCTCGCCTGCAAAATGGTCAGTGCCTCTTTGGGCCTCTGCCCAGCACCTGGTGGGCCACCGAGAGGTCACCATGTCGTCCCAGCTCAGTGTTGTCTGCCTCCTGCATCCTCTGCCCCCCACATCCTCTGCCTCCTGCATCCGCTGCCTACAGTTGGGTTTTTCCGTCCTCACGGGCGCCTTCTCCCGCTGTGTGCAGAGGGTATTGTATTTAGAAGTCCTGCCACCCGCCTCCATGGAGATGGTATACCCAGCTACCTCCATGGGGAGGCTTGATCACATGACTGGCTCTGGCCAATGAAATGTGAGCAAGTGCCGTGCATTGCTTCCAGGCAGAGTGTCACAGCCGTGTGCGGGTGCCCGGGTGAGTCTCCCTCTGTCACGAGAGGACGTCGTCCACGCCCACGAAGACTCCTTGGTCGGCTGGGGTCCCCGAATGACGACGGCGCAGAACAGAGCAGCAGCCACCCTCCACGGGTGGGCAGGTGGCCCGAGACCTGGGGGTCAGGTCCTGGCTGGTAACCCCCCGCGGCTGCTGGCAGTCTGTCAGGGGCTCCGGGGGGGCTGTTTCTGGTCTTCGGCTGCTGCTGGGGGCAGTGGGTAACCCTCGGTGAGATGCTTAGGCCTCGGGACTCGGCAGGTGCTCGGGAAACGGTGGGCGCCATCAGGACTTGGCGTTTCTGCACACAGACCAGACCCCCACCACCCAGGCTGCGGGGCCGCCTTCCTCGGCTGTGAGTGCGCACGGCTGGCTTTCAGCAGCCCACGGGGAAGCCCCTCCATTGAATTTGTGGCCCGTGACCTTCTCCTCACTGCCTGACCCCTCCCCTCTCCCCGGCCCCTTTTCCCCACAGGAGCTGTATGGACGCCAGGGCCCACTGTCCCGTGCCCAAGGTCAGGTTTGTTAAGCTGCTGCAGGAGCGGAGCACACACACCTGGGGACCCCGGGCACCTCTGCCCACTCCTCCGCCCACTCCTCCTGGCTGTCATTTTCCCATTGACGGAGCCCATGCCCATCTCCTCTGCAGTGCAGACCCCCCCTCCTGTGTTAGTTCCCTTCTACCCCCTGCAGCCAACGTGGCGCGGGGCCCAGGGCACCCCTTAGCGCGGGCCTGGTGGTGCAGGTGTCTTCAGGGTTTTGGCTTCTCAGCAACAGTCCCCTCTTGGTGCCCAGCCTGTGCTCAGTAGACACCGGTGCTCAATGGAGACCGATCTGCTCTCCTGAGTTGGTGGTTTCGTGGCAGGTGGGGCCGTGGCCGCGCAGAGGGCTGCTCTGCAGCCTAGTTCACGGCCATTCAGGGAAGCGGGTGGGGAAGCAAAGTGCCCCCTAACCCATGGCGTTGGGAGGGGCCTGGCAGAGTCAGTGAGGACCCTGCATGCCCAGGCCCAGGCTCCAATTTCCCTCCCGATCTCCGCCCCCTCCTCGCCCATCTCAATCCTGTCCGCTGGGGACCCCACTCAAAGGATGGGGTGTTGTGGTTGGGACGGGTCCCTTCCCCACTGCCACCAAGGACCAGGGCCAAGGATTTCAACAAAGCAACTCGCAAAAGCCATCTCGCTTTATTTTTCATTCCTGCCGTTCAACCAGTTTGCAGAAGCCGAGTGGATGTTGGAGGGGAAGGAGGGTCATCTGGGCGCCGACCCTCCCAGAAATAGTCTTTGCGCACTGCTGAGGCTGGTTAGCTTTGAGAAGCAACTTAACAATAAACTCTACAGAATCAGAAATGTACAAAAGTGTCAAGGCGGCTGCTGGCTGGTTTCCTGCCTCCCCGCTGGGGGCCAGAGTTACGCCCATCAGTCCTGTGCAAAGGTCCTGGGGCTGGCGGGGGGCACCGGATTCTTCCCCAGGAGAGGACAGGCCTGCCCACCCAGCAGAAGTGTGCCCAGGGGCAGGCACGCGGGTGTGTGCCCAGGTGCCACGGCCCCCGCAGGCCCCGTGGCTTTCGAGGAGGTCTACGTCCTGCCTTTATGTCCGCCCTTTGAAAGTGTTCATGCAGGTGTAGGTTCCTGAGAATCTGTGGATCTCCTCCAGCGCCGCCTGTGGGAGTATGCTGGGGGCAGCGAGGAGAGAGAAGACAAGATGGTCAGCGGGTGGGGGGCCAGCAGCTGGGTCGCTTGTGGCCACACAAGATGGCGCAGTAGAGTGATGCCCCTAAACTCTCCCCACCCCCTCTCGCAAGCCCACAAGCCACCCCCCACCCACCCACCCACCCACCATGGAGGAAGGGCTTCCAAGTAAGTGGATAAACCGCTGCTTACAAGGCCAAGGCTGGGTGGTGGAAATAAACTTTCAAAGCCACATTCTTTGCATTTTAGGGCCCATAGGTATCTCAGAGTTCAAGCAACTCCAAATGCCACTTAGTCAACAAATATTGACTATGTGGGGCCGAGGGCTTATGTGCTAGTTGTCACCTCCTCCAGGGAAACTCCCCGCACTCACGCCCAGGCTCTCCTTGGGCTCCCAGAGTGCACTGCTTCCCCAACGAGCCCTGCTGTGGTCCTGACTGTCTACTTGCCAGGCCCAGATAGTTCACCTCTGCGTCTGGCCCCGAGCACAGGGCCCGCATGAGAGGGCCTCAGTCCATTTGAAGGGCCCTCGCCCACTTTGGTGCAACATGGGAAAGGCCCCCTTCTGGAGAGAGCAATCTGGAAGGCTTCCTGGGGGCGGTGTCAATGGCGTGGAGCCTGTAAAGATTTCTCTTGGGGAAGGTGAAGACGGGGTGTAGTGTGGGGCATGGGGGGGGGGGCTCTGCTTCCTGTGGGAAAGCAGCAGGGGACAGAACAGAACACGTAGGCTGGGGGCTTACTGTGAGAGCACTGACACGTTCTAGCCTTTTCCTAGAATGTCTGCAAGGCTGCTGACAAGCTCCTGGGGTGGAAGGAGGCAGCCTGCTCTCCTCGGGGCTCACGGAGGAGGCAGCCGAGGAGCATCTCAGAGCAACATGCAGCATGGTCTGAGGGGGCCGCGGTGTGGCCCCAGTGCCCGCAGGTGCCCCCAGCCCCGACCCTGCTCCGTGGCTCCGAGTGTGAGGAGGAAGGGCTGGTGGGCGCCCCTCCGCTGTGAGGTGTCTGTGCCTGCAGCTGGAGCCACAGGACACAGAGCCAGAGGAAAGCGGTTTCCTGGGAGCTGGTGTCGGATAAAGGGACTTGGGTGCGTCACTTCCCATAAGAGCCTCTGGGGCAGAGGGTGCAGCCAGCCAGGGCCTGGGGCTGGACGTAACGGGGGGCCCAGAGGAGCCGGGAGTCCGTGGCCATGAAACCTGTGTCGGCGGCAGGGAATGGCCCCTGCGGTTTGGGACTCCGCGGGAAGGGTTTGCTGCCCAAGGTGTGGAAGGTTCTAGGGACTGGGATGCTGGGCGGATCCTGGAGGCAGCCCATCTCCTCTCCTCAGCCCACCTCCCGGGTGGTCTGCCCCCGGAAACACACCTGACTACCTCCGTGACACTTCTGTGGACCCTGCAGCATCCTAAGCTCTGTCTTCCCCACCAGATTAAACTTCCCGAAGGCTGCGGCCAACGAGTAGGCTCTAGAATAGTGGTTCTCAAAGTGTGGCCCGGGAACCCTTGGGGGTACCTGAGGTCTCTTTGGTGGTCTGCGAGGTCAAGCTACTTGTATAATCAGACTAAGATGTTATTTGCCTTTTCAAGCATCCTCTCACAACAGATTAAAATCAGAAGCAGATAGAAGAATCCGGTTGTCTTCAATTATGTTAGGGTCCAGCGGTTCTCAACCTGTGGGTCGCGACCCCTTTGGCGGTCGAACGACCCTTTCACAGGGGTTGCCTAAGACCAATCTGCATATCAGATGTTTACATTACGACTCATAACAGTAGCAACAAAAATAATTTTATGGTTGGGTCACAACATGAGGAATTGTATTTAAAGGGCCAGAAGGTTGAGAACCACTGCGTTAGATGCTAAAGAGCTTCGCAAGAAAGGAAAACAATGCCATTCTCCTCACTGCATTCTTTTTTCTCTTTTGAAAATTTACTTACTTTTCATAAGAAATCATTGATGTGAACACGGAATTGACTGAATGAATATTGTGAACATAAACAAGTGTATAAATCTTGTAAAATGTTTTCCCAGTTTTCATTTCTAAGACAGTAAGCAGTAATAATACAGCTCATAAGCTGAAGCTCTTTGGGCACCTCAATAATTGTTAAGGTTGTAGCCCTGGCTGGTTTGGCTCCATGGATAGAGCGTCGGTCTGCGGACCGAAAGGTCCCAGGTTCGATTCCCGTCAAGGGCACATGCCTGGGTTGCGGGCTCGGTCCAATGTGCAGGAGGCAGCCGATCAATGATTCCCTTTCATCATTGATGTTTCTATCTCTCTCTTCCTCTCCCTTCTTCTCTGAAATCAATAAAAATATATTTGAAAGAAATAATTTTTAAGGTTGTACAGGGGTCCTGCGACCAGCAAGTTTGAGAACCACGGCCCCAAATTCAGGACAGGACACCCTTGGCACACAAGCCCCCACTTCTCGTCCCCACGCCCACAGCAAACATGACTAACGGATCCCGTGTTACTTTCTCCTGCCTGCGGCCTCTTCCCCACGGGGCCCATGGGCGGTTGGCAGGAGCCTGGCCCAGTGCCTGCTCCCCAGCCTCGTACCTTTTCAAGATAATGAGGACATGCATCGTCCAGGGGAGCAGGAGGAGCGCCTGGTTGAGCTGCACGGCCTCCACCGTCCTCCGGGCCACCGTCTCCGGCTTCAGCGGGGGGAAGAGGTTGGGGAACCTGAACGCAGGGAGAGACACAGTGGGTTTCCCCAGGGAAGCAGGTGCTGCTGCGGAAAGTGCCCGTGGCTGACAGTCTGGGTCACCCCTTCGGCGTCTCCGTGAGAAGACCTGCGATTGGGAGACCCGAGACCTGCTGGGCATCTCTCTCCTCTCCCCCCACCCCCACCCCCAGATGTGTCAGAAGATCCTGACTCCCTCCCTCTGCCCACTGAGTCTCCTTTTGAGAATCAAGGACTCGCAGCCCAGCCACCAGGGCCCCAACCCCCGGGCTCCCCATGTTCTCTAGAGCCCTGCTCACTCCTGGGGGGGGGGTGGGTGCTGCCTGCCGCCTGGCCCCCTCTCTTCCCTCCTCTGCTCCGACAGTCCTGGCCAGTCTTTTGGTTCCTGTCACCGAAGTCCTTTCCTGTCTCAGGGTCTTTCACCAGCTCTCCCGTCAGGGAGGCGTCTCGGCTGGTCCACTCAGAGCAGCCTCTGACCTCGGCCCCCTGCTGATGTGCTTCCCCGCATTCACCCCGCAATGGCCTGCCTGCCGGCTTGTTTCTTTATGGACGGCCTGTCTCCCCCACCGGGTGTGCGTTCCCCGAGGGCAGAGGTCTGCTGGGTCTTGCTCCCTGTTGTACCCCCATGTGCTGTGTCGGCCACATAACAGGTGCTCAGTAGACGCTTGCTGAATGGCTGGAGGAATGAGTGACTTGCTCTTCCCTGGGTGTGTCCTGCTGGAGGCAGGGACTTTGTGGAGAAGGGCCTTCTCTGCCCCGCTGCTGATTCACTCACGCCCGGATGCACTGAAACCTTCACAGAGTGCTTTCCATTGAATAAGCAAACATCAGGGCTCCTCATGCCCAGTCACCGGCTTCCGGCCTGAGACCCAGAGACTGACGATGCCCCTGAGCGCCAGGCCTGGTCTAAGTGCTCGCCGGGAATCACTCACCCCAATTCACAGAGAGGGGAACTGAGGCTCCGGGGAGTGGGTGGCGGGTGAGGCCTGCACAGAGCCCAGGCTCCGCCCCCGCCCTCGCTCACTGCCCTCGGAGGCGCAGCGCCGATGCCTCTGGCTCTGACCTCAATCCCACAAAGGGCTGTGGGCTGCCCTGGCACCAGGAGGATTAAGGCGGGTGAGTCACCTGGGTCTGATGTCACCCTGAGCAAAGGGCACCTCCTGGGCCCCCCACGCCGACTGGCTGGCCTCTGAGCGTCCAGGGATCCCCCCCCCCCGGGCTTCCTCAGTGAGCTCGCTGGTGTTGGAGCCCCACAGACACAGCGGACAGTCTGGCTTTCCATCCTCACCTGGGCCAGTCCTGCTCCCGGGGGAAGGGCAGACAGGGGAGAGACCCAGCTCCGTGGGCCCAGAGAGGGGGGCCCTTCCAGGCAAGGCCCCTGCAGGAGGACCTGAGGGCCGCCTCAGTTCACCTCTGTGGGAGGAACCGGCTCCTTTCTCTCCGTGGGGGTGGGATGGGTATACAGAACCAACAGGGCTTCCAACTCTCACGGAGGCAGCACCCACTCTGCAAAAAGCTTGCTCAGCCAATTGCTATCTGTGTGGCCTTGGGCAGTGAGCTTGCTTCTCTGAGCCTCAGTTCTCTCATCTGTGAAATGGGGAGAGAGCTTGCTGGGCCTGGGGGCGGGGGGGGGGAGGGCTAACTGGGGACAATGTTTCTAAAGCGTCTGCTGTGGCTGGAACACAGATCAATCCATGGCAATTAACAAATAGCAAGCACCCACCCATCCGGCCCTGCTGCTGGGAAACCCATTGATTTTGTCCTAAACATCCGCCTCCCACCCTCCAGCCCGGGGAGCCGCTAGGCCTGGCTGGGGCGGAAGCCAATGCTTTTCCTCCTTTTCTTCTTTCTTCAGGAAATGAGACGGGTGCCGACCAATCACCCTTCACTACTCTTCTCCTCGGCCCTCGGGCCTCACCTGCCGCCAGGTAGCCAGCTAGAATCCCCACACAGGAGCATGGGACAGGGAGCAGGGCACTCGCACCCACCCCTTCTTACAGAGGAGGAGCCCAAGGCACGGAAGGCCAGATGGTGGCACGGAGCTGGGATGTGGTGCCAGGCAGTTTGGACCCACACTTGGCACGACTGGGAAAATGACTTGGGAAAACCTTGAATCTCCTTCTTCAGGTGATGGAGAGGAGACTGCTGGAAGGCGAGGTCTGTGCCCAGGGCGCCCAACTAGAACTGTGATTGCCGCCGCCGCATCTCCACCCAATGTGCACTTACGGAGCACTTCCTGTATGCCCAGATACAAGGAACCAAACCCAGACCTCATGGGGGGGCGGGGGGGGTAATCAACATGGAACAGCAATAGGCATTAATCCAGCCTCCTCCACATTCAGAATCTATGACCATCTTTATGCAAGTCAGGTGGGAATGTACACTCTGTGGCACGCTGAAGATAGGGCCTCCAGGAAGGTTCATAACAGATGCCTTTAGGAAGGTGTTTACTGTTAGTGGTGTGTGGGCAGGTGGGCTCAGTGGTTAGAGCATCGCCTCGCGCACTGAAGGGTCATGAGTTTGATTCCCAGTCAAGGGCACGTACCTCAGTTACAGGTTTGATCCCCAGTCCCCCAATGGGGCACATGAGGGAGGCAACCAATCGATGCGTCTCTCTCACATATGATGTTCCTCTCTCCCTCCCTCCCCCCCCCCGCCCCCCCCTTCTACTCTCTCTATAAAGCAATGGGAAAAATATCCTCGGGTGAGGATTAACAACAACAAAAAGGAGCTGAGGTTCGTTACTGAGCCTGGAGCATGCCCCAGGCTTTGCTCTAGATGTTACGTGTGTTGCTTTTAATTCTCCTAATAATCCCACGGAGGAATATTATTCCCACGGTTTTACAGACGAAGTCAAGTGAAGTAAAAGCTCAGAGAGGTCACAAAGCTGGCTCACGATTTCCCAGCCGCCCAGCAGCTGAGGTGTGATTCAAAGCCAGGCGCTTTGATTCCTGATCCCCAAACCACACTCAGTCACCGTCGCGAAGGGGCAGTGAGTGATCCACATGGCACCTACTCCGCCGGACGCCTATAACTTGCAGATAATAAAAGGCATCCAACTTCAGTGTGCAGTGGGATTAACTTTTACCTTTGTAACCACCGCCCAGATCAAGAAGAGAGAACATTCCTAAACGTCTAGAAGGTTCTCTCGTGCTCCCTGGCAGGCTCTCCCCGCTCCAGGGGTGCCCGGTTCTGACTTCTATCGCCACGGCCCAGTCTTGCCTGCTCCGGAACTTCACGCAGACGGAACCACACAGCGTGCACTCCCTGCCTCTGGCTTCTCTTGCTCAACGTAATGCTTTTCCATCATCCATGAGCCTCCGTGTCAGCACTGCTCTCTTCTCACGGTGGGTGACATTCCACTGCGCGCAGCGGGACTTGTAAAAGCTCCCGACCTGAGAAGCAGGACCCGACCCCCCCACCGGGCCCCCCTGACTCACAGAGTTGGGTGCCAGGGCTCAAAGCCAAAGGGAACGGGCTCTAGTGCTTTTTATAGTTGTGCTCTCTCTGTGCATAAGCCTCTCTCCTGGCCCAGCCTGCAGGGGACCTGGCCGGGGGAGGGGTCCCCTGCTCACTGACCTGACCCTCATGCCCTGGAACATCTCGGTGCTGGTGTGGAAGGGCAGCACGGTGGTGGCGCTGACGCCCGGGCAGTCCAGCAGCCCCAGGGTCAGGCTCTCCATGAAGGCGAAGGCCGAGGCCTTGGAGGTGCAGTAGTCGATGGCGCCGGGGATGGCGGACAGCGCCAGCACCGAGTTGAGGCACACGATGTGGCCGTTCTGCAGCTCCAGCATGCGCGGCAGGAAGGCCTTGGTGGTCTGAGGGTGGGCGGGGAAGGGGGGGGTCAGTGTGGAGCGGATGTACCTGCCCAAAGCCCCTCTCCCCCTCTCTCAGGGGGCACAGACCACCCTGCACGCACGCGCTGCCCAGCGATGGAGCCTCCTGGGACAGCGGGGGTCAGGGCGGCCTGCCCTGCACCCACAGAGCCGGGAGACGCCTCCAGGGCCCATCGTTCCTCCTGTCCACCACCTTGTCCGTGGGTGTCCCCCTGGGCCTCGGCCCAAGCCCTGGCGAGCCTCCCCTACCTCCCTCACGGCCCCCAGGCCCTGGAGGGAAGGCATTTGTCCCTGCCACGCCCAGGCCTGGTCTGTGCACAACAGTCCTCACCCAGAACTGGCCCAGCGTGTTGATGTGCTGCGACTTGAGGAGGGCGTCGTCGTCGCTGTCCATCAGGCTCTTCCCGTGGACCACGGCGGCGTTGTTCACCAGGATGGTGATGTCACCCACCTGCAGGCGGGAGGGGCCGCAGCTCTGTCAGGGCAGCCCCGTGCCTGGCCCCCTCCCCCCGGCCATGGGACCTGGGCAGCCACGCCGCCACGCTGATTTGTAAGATGGAGCTTATGACCACACCAGAGATGTCACCAGGGATGTTCTGAGGATTAGAAGTAATTTATGGCGCAGCACAGATGTGGCACAGAGCGCGTTTACCACAAATGAGGTTATCGTTACATAAAAAGGAACATTTACCGTGTGCCAGAGGCTTAACAGGTGGTCTTTGCTCACTGACTCACTCAGTCGAAATGACAGCTGGAGTCAGGGGAAGCCTTTTCCCAGAGGGCAACGGGACATTTGCCCCGGGAGCTAGAATAGACACAAGGTCTAAATGCCAAAGGGGACAAGAGATGGTTACTCCTGTCATTCATCAACCCATACCCCTCCCTGGTCCCTGCTCCCACAGCACACACATGCATACTCATACATGCATGCACACACATGTGCATACACACTCGGGCCGGCTTCACGGGAGAGTCCCCAGAGAGGCTCTGGAAACAGCCGTTCTGCCATCGCAATGCTGGGCCCCAGGACACAGGGCCGTTCCCTTCAGCTGAGCGAGGACCGCCCTCCAGGAGGCTCACCTTCTCCCGCACGGCCTTGGCCGTCTGGTACACCTCCTCCCGGTTGCCCACGTCACAGATGAAGTAGTGGCACTCCGTGCCCATCTGCCGGATCTCCTCTGTCGTCTCCTTCAGGCACTTCTCGGTGCGGCCCCAGAGGACGATCTGGAGGGAGAGGATAAGGCGCTGAACAGGTGGTCGCCAAGCAAGCCGTCAAGGTTCAAGGACCGCCACCAGACATTCCGTATTTACGGAATCTGCCCTGGGACTGGCCTTCCCGGTTCCACCCAAAGGGAGTATGCAAAGCAAATGAACAAGATGACTTTTTAAAAAGGGATACAGCCCGGCCAACGTGGTCAGCGGTTGAGCACCAACCTATGAACCAGGAGGTCACGGCTCGATTCCTGGTCAGGGCACATGCCCAGGTTTCGGGCTCCATCCCCAGTGTGGAGCGTGCAGGGGGCAGCCGATCAATGATACTCTCGCATCATTGATGTTTCTATCTCTCTCTCCCTCTCCCTTCCAGTCTGAAATCAATAAAAATATATTTTTTAAAAAACAACAACCACCTTCTTAAAAGAAAAAAAAAAAGGACACAGCCGAAGCTCAGTGAGCCAGTAGGTTCCGAGCCCATTTCTGACCTCAGTCGTTGACGTGGTATTTACAAGACTGAGCCATTCCTTCCAGCAGGTCCCCTCCTGCCAGCCCCATTCCAGGCATCCCACACAGCTATAACGAAGCAATCACTGAGCTCTTTCTGCAGAATGTTCCAGAATGTTCTCAGCTGGGAACAAGCTGGCCTTCTCACCAGCGAGGTCTGGAGCCAGGTTTATGGACACGGCGGTTAGATCGCACCGGGAGGTTCCGGCCGCGAGGCGCCTGTGCTAAGCCGAGCCTCCACCTGGCCGCGGTCACACTTGGTCACGCTCGGAAGGAGGGCCAGGCGCAGAGGCAGCCAGGCTCCCGCTGAGAAGGAAACGGCCTCCCCCCCAAGTTCATAAACTCGGGGCTCATCACGCCAGGAGGGGACCCTGGCAGGACGAGAAGATGGATTCTTTTTTTTTTTTTTTTTTTTTTTTTTAAATATTTTATTGATTTTTTATAGAGAAGAAGGGAGAGGGACAGAGAGTTAGAAACATCGATGAGAGAGATCGATCAGCTGCCTCCTGCACGCCCCCCACTGGGGATGTGCCTGCAACCCAGGTACATGCCCTTGACCGGAATCGAACCTGGGACCCTTCAGTCCGCAGGCCGACGCTCTATCCACTGAGCCAAACCGGTTCGGCGAGAAGATGGATTCTTAAAGGGGTTGGACAAACTGATGAATGGCCGGCCATAATGGCTCAGCAGAGAAGCCTGGCTGTGTCTCAACCTTGACCTGAGCGAGAAGGACACACTCATGACCTGCCCTTGGGCCCAGAGAGGCAGCCCCTGTTGGCCAAAGGGTCATGGGCGGGGGGACTGGACCCCAAGGAAGACTCCGCTTAGTCAGCGCAGAGGGAGGGAAGGCAGGGGCTGGAGACCATCGGAGAGAGGAAGAGAGGAAGCCTCTGGGATTTCTTGCTTTTTAAAATTATCGATGAAACGCCCCCTTAAAAATAAACCCCATGTGAAAACCCCAACGTGTGAAAGAAACCAGCACAAAGATCACATTCCATGTCAAGTCCACATCTTCTCACTCCACCAGCAACGGACGGATGAGGACAGACAGGCTGTGCGGGAGGCAAACATTGCCAAGGGGGTTACAGACGGAGCGCCGATCAGCCCGACCAGGGCCCCGAGGATTCTGCACTTTGAAACACAGGATAGAAAAGTCCCACCGATAATCGGTTGTTGGTAGTTCCAGTTTATCAACCATTTACCTTGAAATCTCAGAACATGCCCTCCAGTGGAAAGCGCCCCGAATAAGTGTGGCTGGTGGTCTCCAATGAATTTTTTCTTTTTGAGTTTTTAAACGTCTGAACTCGTTTTTAGAAAGAAAGTAAAAGTGTTTTCTCAACCGCGTACACATCTCTGGGAAAGCCCGGTTTGAAAGGCCACCTTGTCCAACCACTTTATTTATTTTAAAGAAATAAATTTTTCTTGACACCGGGAAGGGCTGGGAGGGGGACTCCACCAGTGGCTCTGTGACCCAGAAGTGCATCAAGGGCGAACGGACTGCAAGGAGACAGGCTCCAGGGACACTTCCTTGTCTGCTGACCTTAGAACAGAACTAACCTGTGTCCCCAGGAGAGGCTGGAGCGTCACTGCATGGAGCAGATTAGACCCAAACATCTCCTCTAGGGAGGCAATTCGGCGCAGGCATGTTCCACCCCCCAGGCCACCCGGCCTGTAGCCACTGTCACCCAGCTTCCTTCCATCCTTCCTTGTCACTCCATCTGTCTGTCCACCATCATCCATCCCCTCACTCCTTCCTTCCTTCTATCCACCCCAACACCCATCCATTCATCCATCCATCCATCCATCCATCCATCCATCCCTCATTCCTTCCTTCTACCACCCTGCCACCATCCATCAGTTCATATCCATCCACCCATCCATCCATATCCATCCATCCATCCATCCATCCATCCATCCATCCACCCCTCATTCCTTCCTTCTACCCACCCTGCCTCCATCCATCAATTCATATCCAACCACCCATCCATCCATCCCTCTATCTTCTGAGTACATCCGAGTGAGCTCTAGGTAACCCTTGGCCCCCTTTCTCCTGCTCTGGTCCCTGCCTAACCCCATCCCACCTCCAGCTCACAAGAGAAACAGGACCCTTGGGTTTGTGCAGTTCCCTACGGTCTGGTGAGGCCGGGAGAGGTGCCTCTGGGGAATCATAGAGATTTCTGGACAAGTTGACAGAAGAGGAAGCTTAAAGTGGGGTGAGGTGGGCTTGTTGGGAGGTGCAGGGGTCTAGATG
>NW_005872749.1:27743-45263 GCF_000147115.1 Myotis lucifugus | reverse complement strand
TTAATTAATCACCTAAGTACATTTTTTAAAAATACTTTTATTGATTTCAGAGAGGAAGGGAGAGAGAGAAACATACATGATGAGAGAGAATCATGGATCGGCTGCTTCCTGCAGCTCCTACTGGGGATCCAGCCTGCAACCCTGGCCTGTGCCCTGACTGGGAATCGAACCCGGGACCCTTCCGTCACAGACCAACGCTCTAGCCACTGAGCCACACCGGCCAGGGCGCCTCAGTAATTTTTTAAAAAATTCTGCCAACAGCCCGGCCGGCGTGGCTCAGTGTTAAGCGTCAACCTATGAACCAGGAGGTCACAGTTCGATTCCCAGTCAGGGCACATTGATGTTTCTCTCTCTCTCTCCCTTCCTCTCTGAAATCAATAAAAATATATTTTTTAAAAAATAAGGATTAGAGATGAGCCTCGAGACCGCCTACAGCACAGTCTGGCACCGGGTTCCAGGATGCCTCCCCGGCCGTTCTGCCCCATCCCCCTGCCCTCCCCGCAGTGCCCTCCCCGCCCTCCGGGGGGCAGAGTTGCGAACTGGAGAGGAGATAAACAGTGCGTCCTAGCCGTCCCATAGCAGCCCCGCCCTCGGAAGGACTGAGCTGCCGGCCGGCCGTAGCATTTCACCGAGAAAAGGGGGGACGTCTGGCCGCAGCCAGGACGCCAGGGACGGCCGGGCACTAGAAAACACGCGGGGGACAGGAATCGGGGACATTGCGTGCCCGTGTCTAGACTCAAGTTCGGGGAAACATGACCGATGTGGAAACCGGGTCCCGCTGCCCGGACCCTCCCTGCTGCTGTCTGCACGGCCCGCTGCCCGGCTCTCGGGTGCCAGGAGACAAGAGCCTCGCGGGCTGGGCAGCCAGCAGCCCTCGCGCCTGCAGTGGCCGGGCCAACAGCGCCCTGACTCACATCTTCCAAGTAAACTCGCCTGGCCCCACTGACGTCCAGGGCACCTGCTTTATTTATTATTTTTAAAATGTATTTTTATTGATGTCAGAGGAAGGGAGAGGGAGAGAGAGAGAGAAACATCCATGATGAGAGAGAATCATCCATCAGCTGCGTCCCACACACTCCCCGCTGGGGATTGAGTCCCCAACCCGGGCCTGTGCCCTGACCGGGAATCAAACCAGGGACCTCCTGGTTCATAGTCGACGCTCAACCCCTGAGCCACGCCGGCCGGGCCTCAGCCTGGCCGTCGCCTGCAGGAGCTCACCCCTAGGGGCTGCTACTGCGCTGAAGGCAGGGGCTTTCCCAACACTGACCCTTCCTCATACAAACAAAACCAGGCCCTGATTCCCGGGCTCTCACCCCCCGCTTGTTGCCCCGTCTGTAAGGTCTCAAAGGACCTTCTGGGCGTGAGGCTCTCACCCGTGAGTTCGGCCCAGAGTCACCCTGCTCGCCCGCCCTCCGAGGGGTGGCGAGTCCTGGCAGGGGTCTTGGTGAGGACAGCAGACAAGTGGCCCTGTGACGTCTGCCCTCCTGCTCACCATCGCTGCCCAGACGTGACAGGTGTGGTCCTGTCTGGCCAGGGCCACAGCCAGGCCCCTGTGGTGGCTAAACACAAGCCGGAGGGCGGCGGTGCCCGAGCCCAGACACCGCGAGACACGTGGGCGGTGACGCTCCAGGCCCTTAGGAGCCACGGCTTGGCTGGCGTTCCCCCTCCGAGGCCACGGAAGTGTCGGGTGAAAAGCTGGTGATATGTTGTTTCTTTTTCTTTTTTAATGTATGTGTTGATTTTACTTTATTTTTTTCAAATGTATTTTAATGGGTTTCACAGAGGAAGGGAGAGGGAGAGAGAGGAAGAAACATCAATGATGAGAGAGAATCATGGATGGGCTGCCTCCTGCACGCCCCACCCTGGGGATCGAGCCCACAACCTGGGCCTGTGCCCTGACCGGGAATCGAACCCGGGACCTGCAGTCTGCAGGCGGGATGCTTCTGTTCACTGAGCCAAACTGGCCAGGGCAATTTATGTACTTGATTTTAGAAAGAGGGAAGAAAGGGAGAGAGAGAGAGAGAGAGAGAGAGAGAGAGAGAGAGACATCAACTTGTTGCCCACTTATTCATGCACGCATTGGTTGATTCCTGTGTGTCCTGACCAGAGAGCGAACCCAAAACCTCTCAACCCTGGCAGGTGGGGACGGCGCTCCAGCCAACTGAGCCGCCGCCAGGGCAGGGCTGTGAGATTGTGAAGCCACGGCGCCACCTCTGCGGTCAGGGCGGGAATATGACGGGTTTAGGAACACGGAGGCCAGTTCTCAGATAGTCGAGTCCCAGAGGCTGTTCGAGAAGCTGTTTGGGAATCGTCCTTACTCGGCAGAGCTGACATAAGGAGACCCAGCCGCTCTTTTTAAAAAAAATATATATTTTTATTGACTTCAGAGAGGGAGGGAGATGGAAACCTCAATGATGAGAGGGAACCATGGACCGGCTGCCTCCCGCACGCCCCGCACTGGGGATGGAGCCCACAACCCGGGCCTGTGCCCTGACCGGGATCGAACAGAGACGCCAACCACTTCGTGCGCCGGCTGGCGACAGCCGCTCTTACTCCTCGTTTCTCGGGAGGCCCCAGGCTGCTCCAGGCCACGTGTGGGCCCTGGAGCCCGGACCCGCCTGCCGTGGACCTCGGGCTGCTGTTCCCTGAGCTCGTGGCCATGTGCCCGGCTCTGGGCGAAGCAGGCGGCTCACGGATGGTCCCCAAAGACCCCCTTCCCCGGGCTGCCTGCAGGCCGGGCGCCTTGGCCGCGTTCCCAGACGCGCTGCTCCCTCTCCGTGCCTGACCGCGCGGTTCCTGCCGTCCCTGACACGTCCTCCCCGCCTTTCATTTTTCCCAGACTGTTCGTTTTCAGTGAGTTTCACCTTCTGAAGACGCTGCTCCTGTGGGTCTACCTGCAAGTGAACCCGCGGCTGCTGGTGCTGCCCACCCACGAGGCCGTGATGACCTTCTTCAGCAGGTGACGGCCCTACAGGCGCCTTCTGTTTGCTCACAGTATTGGGGGGGCGGGGGGCACCCCGGTGATGGCAGAGTGCGGGGCCGGGATTGCGGGAGGCCTTCGACCCAGCGAGTCCCTGAGAAAGAGAATGACACGCAGGTGTGGGAATATTGACGTGATCTCGGGCGTCTGAGAACGTTCTCTGTGTCCAGTAAAGGAGAAGGCACTCCATCGGGAGAATCACCGTCCCACCCCACCCCCACCTCACACCTGAAACGCGCCTGCGTCAGACCATCATTTAAGTGAAAAAGAACAAGCCTCTATAATAAAAGGATAATGTGCAAATTGACCCCACAGCGGGACAGCCGGTCGCTATGACGCGCCCTGACCACCAGGGGCAGATGCTGAACGCAGGAGCTGCCCCCTGCTGGTCAGTGCACTCCCACAGGGGAGCACCGCTCAGCCAGAAGCCGGGCCCACGGCTGGCGAGCACAGTGGTGGTGGCGGGAGCCTCTCCCACCTCCACGGCAGTGGCAGTGCTTAGGAGCAGCCAGCTGGTGGGCGGACATCCCCTGAGGGCTCCAGGACTACGAGAGGGTGCAGGCCGGGCTGAGGGACCCCCCCCCACCAAGTGCACGAATCTGTGCACCGGGCCTCTCGTTACAGCACAGCGAGCACCCTTTGGTGATGCTTCCCAGAGGCAGGGCTTCTGCTGAGCTTCTATGTGTAACCTTGTCTCCTCTGCACGCTCCTCGCTCCTCGCTCCTCCGGGGCTGGTCTTGTTGTTCCCATTCTCCAGATGAGGAAACTGGGGGAGAGACGGGCCCTCTTACCAGCGGTCAGACCCGCACAGTAAGGGGTGGAGTCTGCCTGGCACCCAGAGCCGCCGAGTCCCAAGATGCTTTGCTCCCGATCCCAGAGGCCGGGATTCCTCTCGGTGCGGGTCTGGCTGGCTCGGGCGGCTCCCGGGACAGCAGGGTGTCCAGAAGGTCCTGAGGCTGCTCCAGGCGGCGAGTTAGGGAATTCCTGCTCCTGTGCCTGGCGGTGCGTCCCGTCCCCTGCCTGTGAGCGGCGAACGCCGGGCAGCCGGGGACCAGCCACCGGGCACCAGGGTGCAGAGAGGTGACCCCGGGAGTTACTGGGCCCCTCGGTGTCTCCGCGGCCGCTGCTGACACGCAGTGAAGGTGCCCACGCCCGGAGCTGCTCGGAGCCAGGCAGGCCCAGGCGTGGGAGCTCTTCCTGGGGCACCCGTGCGCCGTGTCACCGCGGGCCGCTGTCCTGCCTCGTTGTGTGGGGAAAGCGCAATCGGCGCCAAACGATACGTCCGTCGCTCGGTCTCTGTGTCGTGTGTGTGTGTTTTGTTTGTTTGTTAATCCTCACCCGAGGATATTTTTCCATCGATCTTTTCTGGGGGGAACGTGGAAAAGAGAGGGAAAGTCAGGGAGAAACAGCCACGTGAGAGAAACACACCGATTGGCTGCCTCCTGCATGCGCCCGACCAGGGCCCAGGCCGGGGAGGAGCCTGCAACCGTGGTACATGCCCTTGACCGGAATCGAACCCGGGACCCATCCGTCCGCAGGCCGGCGCTCAACCACTGAGCCGCACCGGCCAGGGCTCATCTTTGCTTTGAACCAGATGTTGTATCCTCCCCCCCCTTCACGTTTAATGGCCCAGAGGTCGCGTTTCCTGTCACGCTCACAGGACAGTCGCCACCTGGCTCCGGGTTAGTCTCAGACGGCACCGTCTCAGAACCTGGATGGGAGTGAGTCCCCGCGCTGGCTCCCTGCGCTGTGGCCTCAGTGAGGGACGAGTGGCAGAGAGAGCCACAGTCTGTAGCCCTTGGCGAACATGGGTGTCCTCTGTGAATGTGGGGTGTCCTCCGTGAATGTGGGGTGTCCTCTAGGAATGTGGGGTGTCCTCTGTGAATGTGAGGTGTCATCCGTGAATATGGGGTGTCCTCCGTGAATGTGAGGTGTCCTCTAGGAATGTGGGGTGTCCTCCGTGAATATGGGGTGTCCTCCAGGAGCGTGGGTGTCCTCGCAGAATATGGAGTGTCCTCGGCGTCCTGGGCTGGGGTCCCCACTGGTCCCTGCGAGGAAACCCTTTTCTTTGTCGCTCTTTTTCCATCTGTCACTCATTTGACCGCATTTCCTGCTCCCGAGCTGAGCGCCGGCCGATGGGAAGCGGGGGCAGTGTCTCCACCGCCTAGGGGGCCAGGAGCCACCTCCAGCTGGTCCTCGCTGCTGCCCGAGGATGCCGTGTGGGAAGGAAACACACCCCCCGGCTCCCACAGCCTGTGTTCCGGGCAATGGTTATTTTAGAAACACAGCAAGCCTGTCCCAATTACACGGGACGTTTCCTGCAGGAAAAACACACACAAACGTGTGCCGAGCGGCTGCCGTCGCCCTCGGAGAAGCCATCTCTCCGCTCGGCTGATAGCTGGGGTCCGGGAAGCTGCAAACCACCACCAACTCCCCCACCCCCCGCAGCTGAGCCAGGCAGGCGGCTGTTTGCTCTCTAGAGCGACGTGTTTGCATGTTTTCATTGAGCTTTAGGGAGAGAGGGAGGGAGAGGAAGAGAGAGAGAAACATCCATGATGAGAGGGAATCATGGACCGGCTGCCTCCTGCACGCCCCCCACGGGGGATGGAGCCCACAACCCGGGCCTGTGCCCTGACCGGGAATCGAGCCGTGACCTGGTTCCTAGGTCAACGCTCAACCCCTGAGCACACGGGCCGGGTGTGAAAGGACATCTTTAATCAGAGTCTAAAATATGTGCAGAAAAGGGCACCGACCTAAAGGGAAGGGGGAGCTCCCACGAAGCTCACCCAGAACCCGTCACAGCCCCGGGGCCAAGCAGATGCCTCCCCTCACCCGCCGCCCTCCACACTCGCTCTTGCTGTGAGACCTGGGCCGAGGGCACGTCGCTCACGACCCTAGTGCTTGTCCTGGTGGGTTTAATGGTCTCTCGGACCCTGGGAGATGTGCTTGTACCATGCGAGAAGGGGTCCCTGGAAGCAGCCGGCAAGCCAGTTTCCACGCCGTCCCCACACCCAGCAGCCACGTCTCCCCGCCTCTGCCCGTCGGATCTGCAGCCTGGAGAGCTGGCCGAGGCCTCCTCCAGGGAGCCCTCCCGGGTCGCAGCTGCACAGACTGGTCCCCTCCTCGGAGCCTCTCTCAGCAGCGAGAGCGTGGGCTGGCTGCCTGGGTGTGCACCAGCTGGCGAACCCAACACCATGTGCCACGGACCACCCGAGGGGGCCACCCCAGGCACAGGGCCCCCGGCATCTCGCGGGGAGCGCTCTAGGGTGCTGTGCGCCGGGCAGGCAGAGGCCACGTGTCTCCGGTGATTAATGAATGCCATTTGCAGATGTGGCCGCAAAGTCGTCATGAAACGGAGCATCCAGGCATGACCGCCCTGCTGATTTCCTTACCAGAACATTCCTGTAAAAATATCCCATGAGTCATGCCACGCGGCCCAGCAAAGTGTCCTCTCCCCCGGTGGCTCCGCCAGCCCCGGGCACGACCGCTCATGCCTGACCCTGTGTCCTCGCCCTCGGCGTCCCTTCCAGGCCCCGCCCAGCACTGCCCGCCCCTCGCTGGCCTGCCCGGAGCTGAGTGCCCCTTCCAGGTCCCTGAACTTCGATGCCTGTTCCTCCGAACCTTGCACTTTCCTCGTGTAGCGTCTCGGCTTCCCAGGTCGCCTGGCAGCCCCAGGACGCGGCGGCCGCGAGCAGAGCTCGGAGGGTGAAGGTCTGGCGGCGGAGACCCTGCGAAGGGCACGGGGGCTGCGACAGGATTTCCGGGCCCCGCGCTGCCTTCGGGCAGCGGCAGGACCATCGTCATCTTCATCGTCAGGGCGACCTCGAATTGCATCTCAATAGACTTGGCCCAACAGATAACCATGGCAACAGCGGACGGGACCCTGAGCATGGGACAAGCAGCATGGAGTAGCCTGGTCCGTGTGTGCACGTGTGTGTGAGCACGTGTGTGTGAGCACCGGGGCCGGAACTGCTGGCGTTCCTGGAAGATACACTGGGCTGGAGGGACAGAGGCCGGCGCGCTGGAGCAACCAGCTCAGTCTCGTGTGCAAGCGGCTGAGCCGGGCCCCGTGAGAGGCGCCGAGCACAGGAGCAAACCAAACAGACCCGCGCCCCCACCTTCCCGGGGTTTACGGTCCAGGCCCAGAGACCACCGCGCCTTCAGTGGAGAAGACGTGTGAGGAGGGCGGCCGGCGCCCACCTGATTCATCTGATTTACTCGCGGGGAGGCTAGGGCGGAACCTGTCTGTGGTCCCTGGAACGTTGGCCCCAGAAAAGTCAGTGCTGTCCCCAAAGAGGCCTTTGCACAGACAGCTCAGCGCCGGGGAAGCCTGCCCGCCTTTGATGCACCGACAGCCTCCAGAGGGGTCGCCGCCCGCCGCCTCCCCTTCACGTGACACAGGGCGGACGTGGATGGAGCAGCGTGTCCCCACCAGGTGGCCGAGAGGGGCCGGTCGGCGGGCGCCCGGCTGGGAGGCCTCGGGAGGCCTGGCAGATCCCGGCTGTGCCGGCCAGCCTTGCGGCCCGCGAGCAGGGGTACTGACCGCCGGGGTGGAGGCTCTGAGATCTCAGGAGTTGGCAGTGCAGGCCACCATTTTCCTTTTCTTTTTAAAAACATATTGTTATTGGTTTCAGAGAGGAAGGGAGAGGGAGAGAGAGAAACACCCGTGATGAGAGAGAATCACAGATGGGCTGCCTCCTGCACGCCCCCCACTGGGGATGGAGCCCGCAACCCGGGTCTGTGCCCTGACCGGGAATCGAACCCTGACCTTCCGGTTCACAGGTCGATGCTCAACCACTGAGCCACGCGGGCTGGGCCATTTTCCCCCTTTGGGATGGACCAGGCTCAGCCAGTAGAAGGGGGCAGAGACCATGAACCCCACTGAGAGCCGTGCCCGCACTGACCAGCCTGAGCCCGGGCCTTTCCCGGTGCGAGGAGGTGGCGGTCGCCCTGGCTCTGAGGGTCACGGTGCCCGCCCTTCACCTTCCTCCTCCGACTCCCCAGCCCCCACGCCTCCCTCCCGGGGCCTCCCCGGTGCTGTGGGAACCATGACGGCCGTGCAGACCCGGGCCGGGGGGGGGGGCGCTCAGGCTGCCGGGACAGCACCTGATTCATGGAAAAATCATCTCGAAGCGCCTGGGCCGGCACCGGCTCTGCCTGAGGGAGTGACTGCGTTTCCAAAGGGACGTGGCGAACGCCGTCCGCGTCCCCACGTGTGAGAGGCGACCGTAGGTGAGGCGAGTTGTGTTGTGACTGCGGACACCGGTCACTTACCCGCCGGCCTGTTCCTTGTTAAAATGTTATTTATTATTAGTTTCTGTTGTTAACCCTTACCCAAGGATCTTTTTTTCCATTGATTTTTAGAGAGTGGAAGAGAGGGAGGGAGGGAGGGAGGGAGAGGGAGAGGGAGAGAGAGAGAGAGAGAGAGAGATTGGTTGCCTCCCACAGGCACCCCGACTGGGGCCGGGGATAGAACCTGCAACCCAGGTGTGTGGCCTTGACCTGCCCTTGGCCAGGAATTGAACCTGAGACCCTTCGTATGAGCCACAACAGCCAGGGGTCCTTTTCGGTTCTACCCGGAAGCGCGTTGGAAGGGCCTCCGCCGGCCCCCCAGTCAAAGGGCCCTGTGCCGGGAGGGCCTCAGACGCCCCACGTCCAAGTCCTGGCTGAGCCGCTGTTTTCGCCCGTAAAGTGGAGCCAATGAGACCCGCCCTCCGTCTGTCCCGGGAGCCTGGGAGGCTCGGTGGGAACGTGAGTCTCAAATCCTCTGTAAAGTGACTTGTGTGTTCCCGTCGGTCACTTAGCAAGTGTTTGCTGGGCACCTACTATGCGCGTTGGTCACTTAGCAAGTGTTTGCTGGGCACCTACTATGTGCGCGGCTCAGCAGGAGGCGGAGCGGGGGAACAGAGCCATCTGTCTCGCTGTCATGGCCGGCGGTATCTCCTCGGATTCCGGCTTCCCTACCTGCCCCTCACCACCCCCCCCCCCCCAGAGGAGAGCCAGGCACCGCTGGCTCTGGCTGCCTCGCTCCTCCAGAGAGCAGCTCTCTGAGGCCTTGGTTCTCTCTGCGCCGCCAGCTTCCCCAAGAAGACCTGCTTCCTGGACCAGGACATGGAGTACGGCTTCATGGAGCTCTTCCTCTGCCTGCGTCTGCACGGCATCATCCGAGGTGAGCCCGCGGGGGCGGGGCGCTCTAACCACTGAGCCACACAGGGTGCAGGGCTGTGCTCTCACCACTGAGCACTCAGGGTGCCGGGCCGCGCTCTAACCACTGGGCCACCAGCCGAGCTTCTGAGGACATGGAGTGCGTCCGTGGGAGGCCGTTGGGGACCTGCCCACCCGGCGGTTCCAAAGGTGTCCGCTGAGATCCCTCATGGTCACTCCTGAGCCGTGTGAGGCTTTGGGGAGTGGCTGCCTGGGCTCAGTTTATCTGTCTGTACAATGGTCATCGCGGAGCTTCCAGGAAGCTTGGAGGCGGACGGAAGGGGCTGATGGACGTGGAGCACAAGCTGCCGGGGCCACCGACGGCCTCCCAAGCCCGGCCTCCTGGCGGCGGCCCCTTGGGGTGCCCGTGTCCGAGTTTGGGGGGAACTCTGGGGCGTGTGTGGTCCAGCCTGGAGCTCCCCACCCTCAGGCTGGGCCCGGGGGCAGCTGGGACTGGGACAGAGGAGGAGACACCACCCCGGGGAGTGTGTTTGGGGAGGCCCAGCAGGCCACCCAGCGAGATCTTTGTGTCTGAAAGGGCATTTGAGGACTTTTTCTTTCTTTTCTTAAATGCTTTTATTGATTTTTAGAGAGAGAGGAAGGGAGAGAGAGAGACAGATAGAAACATCGATGAGAGAGAAACATCAATCGACTGCCTGCCCTACTGGGCATCGAGCCTGCAACCAGGGCCTGTGCCCTGACCAGGAATCGAACGGGTGGCCTCTTGGTTCCTGGGTCGATGCTCAACCATTGAGCCACACCGGCCGGGCTGCTGAGAACGTTTTCACAGCCACGTCCGGTTACCCAGATAAAACCCACGGCTCTCGAACCCGGGCGGGAGACGGGGCCCGGCAGTTTGGTCCAAGTTGCTCCAAGGCGCTCGGAAGGCACTATCGGATCTCAGCCCCCCCTCGGGCGGGATGGGGGACGCTTTGGGGAGGGGCTCTGTAACGTCCCACGGGTCCCGCTCACCCTGGCAACTCTCCAATGAACAATTCTATTAACACGCTCCCTCTGCGTTCCCTCCAGGCCAAGACCTGGACGTGCTGAGGCACCTGAACTTCTTCCCCGAGTCCTGGCTGATCCGGGTCACCGCCAACCATTACCACGCGGTGAGTCGCCGGCTCCGCCAGAGCGATTATCGGATGGACTGCCTCTCTGACTGCTTTCTCTGGAGAAGCATTTGCATTTGAAACCTCTGGGCCTTCGAGGTGGGGGTATCTGGGCCTCGGCCAGGGGGCGTGGCACAGCCACACCGGAACGGGGAGGTGGGGGGGGGAGGCAAGAGGCCCTGCAGCCCAGGTGCTTAGAGCATCCGTCCTGTTGACCAGGAGGGATAGGCGGGGCCAAGGCTCGCCAGCCACACCCAACAGGCACCACAGCTCATTTTTAAAAATATTTTCTTATTGATGTCAGAGAGGAAGGGAGGGAGATAGAAACATCACTGATCAAACCCAGGACCCTTCAGTCCGCAGGCCGACGCTCTATTCACTGCGCCAAACCAGCTGGAGCACCAATGACACATTATTGAACATTTCATTATTGAAATGTTTCCAAATGCAGAGAAGTTGAAAGAAAATACACATCAAATACATACCCTCAGATCCAACATCCACAGACAAGCATTGCTAACACCTTATTACATTTTATTGCCTTTCACCCTTTTATAAAAATACGTTTTTATTGATTTCAGAGAGGAAGAGTGAGGGAGAGAGAGAGAAACATCAATGAGAGAGAATCACGGATCGGCCGCCTCCTGCACGCCCCACACTGGGGATCGAGCCCCCAACCCCGGCCTGTGCCCTGACCGGGAATCAAACCCTGATCTCCTGGTTCATAGGTGGACGCTTAGCCCCTGAGCCCCGCCGGCCGGGCTCCCCGACACCATTTTTAATGGCTGCCAGCTCTTCCCCGGGGGAGACCCTGCAGCCCGCGCTGCGCTCCATCCCTTGGCCGTAGAAGGTGTGCGGTGTTTCTCGTGATTAGTTGGCTGTTATGGACGCCTGTGTGGTCAACATATTTACACACGCAGTTTCTCCAGCTGCACCTGGAATCATTCTCTCACAGCAGGTTCTCGAGAGAGGAAAATGCTGCCTTTTTGTTCTTAATTCACGTGAACAAGCGCGGGACCCAATGACTCCCCTCCCCACGGCGACAGAGGAGCGGCCTCCCGGGCGCCGGGCCGGCACGGGGGTCCCCTCTGTTCCCCGAGGACGAACAGCGGCCTCTCGGCCTCCGTGTGCGTTGCCTGTCTTGCTGTGAATGGGCGCGGCCTCCCTGCGGCATTTCCCCCTTTGTGAACGGTCCACGCGAGCGGCTGGGCTTCTGGTGCGTTTCCAGCCCCACATGTTTGGGATGAAACGGGCAGTGTTTGAGTTCTGACGCTGCCTGAGTTTCTCGTTAAAATGCAGTTCAGCTCAACAAATAGCCTTTGTAACGTGCAAACCACAGCGCTCAGGCCCCGCCCCCAGGAGAGGACCCCATGGACCGAGCTGCTCTGAGACCTAGTTCAGGGCTGGACTCTGACGAGCAGGGGGAGGGAGGGAGGGGAGAGGAAGTCCCAGGAAGTGTCCACCGCCCTCTTCAGTCACCTCCTTCCTTTCACTCCTGCCACCAACGTCAGCCTCCTGAAATCCACTCCCCCAGCCCAGCCGGCAGGTGGAGGTGGAGGTGGAGGTGGAGGTGGAGGTGGTGGAGGGGGAGGTGGACGTGGACGTGGACGTGGACGTGGAGCTGGCCTCGTGGCCCCCTTTGCCCGTGGCCGTGGCTGTGACCATCCTCTGCCTCGTGATCAGGGCACTCGGGTCACGTGTTGTTTCCGGGCGACTCCTCGGCCGTCTCTCGCTCTTGTCTTTGCGTTCTCTGAAGGCCATGAGCCGGTGCCTGGCACCGAGTAGGTTTTCGGTGAACACCGTGGTCCGGCCGAGGGCTGAAGGCAGGACCCGGGACAGAACTCCCCCCAGCGCAGTGGGGCTGTGAGGACCGGGGAGCTCAGGTGGAGCTGATGTAAGGGCCTGGCCGGCGTGGCTCGGTGGTTGAGCATCGACCTAGGAACCAGGAGGTCACAGTTCCATTCCTGCTGAGGGCACAGGCCCGGGTTGTGGGCTTGATCCCCAGTGGGGGGCGTGCGGGAGGCAGCGGATCCATGATTCTCTCTCACTGATGTTTCTCTCTCTCCCTCTCCCTTCCTCTCTGAGATCAATAAACATACATATCTTCAAAAGGTGATCAGGCTGCCGGTAAACTGTTCTCTTTGCAGATGGAGTGCGGGGGCGACATGGCTTTCGCGAAAGACCTCCCCCACCAGGCGGTGAGGTTCGGGCTGCTCTTCTATAAGGTACTGGCGCTGGGCGTGGGCGGGGATCGTGGCAGGATCCCTCTGACCTCTGGTGCGAAGCCCGGGGCAGAAGAGGAAGCTGGAGGGGCCTCTTCCGCACGCTCACCGCCCCCCAGGAAATAAACTTCCCAAGACAGGGGCCAGGGACAGGCCCGTCAGTGACCCGATGGGCACGTCCAACGTTTTCCCGAGGGTGGCCCGCTGTTCCGGTTCCAGGGGTGGGGGCGTGTCCCTGGGATGCTGGGCTTTCTGTTCTAAAACTGGGAAAGGCCTGGGCAGGCTGGGTTAGGGCTCCCACCCCCCCCACACAGAGAGCCTCTGCTCCGTGAGAGAAACCGCTCCAGCCTGTGTTTAAGGTTGCGAGGGTGAACCTATTTTTTCTTTTTTAATATATTTTTTATTGACTTTCAGACAGAGAGGAAGAGAGAGAAACATCAATGATGAGAGAGAAACATCATCCATTGGCTGCCTCCTGCAAGCCCCCTACTGGGGATCGAGCCCGAAACCTGGGCATGTGCCCTGACCTCCTGGTTCATAGGTCAAGACTCAACCACTGAGCCCGCCGGCCGGGCTGTCCCCTGGCCTGTGAACGCTGCGGATTTCCCTCGTCACGTTGTCGTTTCTGTCCCAACTTAGGAGTACACGTCGTATTCGGAAATGATTGCCATCTACGGGTTCTTCTTTGCCATGAGGGGCATCCGAAACAACAGCACCTCCTACAGCTTCTACATGCAGGTGAGGGGGCGGCGACAGGGCGGGGGGTCCCCCGAGACGGCCTCGGGGCCCAGGCCACCCACATCAATAACAGCCGAGCAGTCGTTACTTAGTGGCTAGCGGAGTGGGCCGCCAGGCTGGTGCTAGTCCCTCTCACAGACCTGATGCGTTTGATTGATTGCAACTAGTGTGAGCTCATGTAGCAGGTGCAGCCCTCAGGCTGAGTGCCTTCCTGGTCACGTGCCTCTATGGCACAGCTGCGGGGGGAGTGGGACGAGGGGATTCTAGGCTCTGGCTCCATGTGTGGGGCTTAGTTCCTCTTCATTTCCTACACGATGGACGGTGGTTTGAGGTGGTCATTTGCCTGTGGAGGCAACAGGAAGTGCCCCCAGGGGATCGAGCCCACAACCTGGGCCTGTGGCCTGACCAGGAATCAAACCGTGACCTCCTGGTTCACGAGGTGACATCAACCACTGAGCCACATGGGTGTTTACGTTCTGGCAAAGCGCCATGAAGACCTTCCAGGTCAAGGAGCTCGGTTAGTCCGGGTTGGCAGAACCCCGGTCCATCGGCCAGCGGTTGGCACGTGGCCAGGGCTCAGACGGCAGCTGACTCCGCAGCAGGCGCCCAGGAAGTGGGATTCTGGGAGACGCCTGCCTGGTCCGAGCACTCCGCAGGAGGCCAGGGGCCAGGGGCCAGGGGCCGCAGAGTCAGCCCCCCCTGAGGCGGCGGCTCTCCTTGCAGAGAATCAGGCCGGCGGACGTGGGGATCCCCTCCGAGGTCTGCGAGCACGGCCTGGTCAGCCTGTGGCCCCAGCGCCTGGTCAAGTACGAGATCAGGGCGCATGCGTGGGTGGATGGCCAGTGGCAGGATTTCGGGACCAAGCCCGTCCTGCAGAAGTTCCAGTTCGTCAGGCCAACCTGCAAGAGCCAAGTGAGTGGTCGTTTCTCCCCCCCCCCCCCCTCTCTCTCTCTCTCTCTCTCTAATCAGTTCCATTAAGGTACAAATCACTACAGGTTTTGTTGTTGTTTTTTAATATATTTGTATTGATTTCAGAGAGGAAGAGAGAGAGAAACATCAATGATGAGAGAGACTCATGGACTGGCTGCCTCCTGCACACCCCACCCTGAGGATTGAGCCCGAAACCCGGGCCTGTGCCCTGACCGGGAATCGAACCCTGACCTCCTGGTTCATGGGTCGATGCTCCACCCCTGAGCCACACCAGCCGGGCATATACTTAAACATTTTAAGTGTATTTTAAAGGCCTTCGCCAGGTGACTCAAATGAGCAGCCAGAGTTGAGAGCGAAGGGCCTCCCCTCCGCGGGGCCCCGAGCTCCTGTTCCAGCCCCACTGCCTTTGCGTTGCTTCATCCTGTAGGTCTTACAAATCCAAACTGTGGGCAGCCCGATCTACGTCAGCTTCTCGTTCATCTTCCCAGCGTCTTGACAGCTTCCAGAAGAATCTACGGGGTGTTTTCTCTCCCACGGCTCTGCATAACGGAGAATAAAGTGATGTTGAAGGGAATACCCGGGTGTCAGCTGACTTTCCCGTGAGCAACGGTCTCGGTGGAGCTGGTTCCATCGTCTCCGTCTGCTCTTGGCTGAGCTACGGGCGGCGTGTGACCGTGTAAACAGCAGGGGTGTGTTACTTCCCGGCCTGGGGTCTGGAAGTCCCAGGTCAGATGCTGGCAGACACGGTGTGGTGTCTGGGGGGTCCCCCTCCGGCTCATGCACGGCCAGCTCCTCCCTGGTCCTCATGTGGCTGTGTCAGGTCAGCACAAGGGGTGTGCCGAGGCCCCTTTATAAGGGCGCTAACCCCATTTGTGAGGGCTCCACCCGTGTGAGCTAACACCTCCCAAAGGCCCGTCCCTGCTGCCATCATTTTGGGGGGAGGTTCCACCATGTGGATTCCGGGGGGCACGTTCAGACCATAGCACCCACCTTTGTGCTGTCTGAGGGCGGAAAGCAGTGGCGACGTGAGTCAATTTGTCATCACTGACCCCCTGAGGCCCCTGGAGCCCAGCCCGACTTTGCATTCTTGGGGCTCTTTGGTGGGATCCCCGACAGAAACACCCCTCCCGCTGGGGATGCCACCTCCCTGGCTGTGGTCCCCGGCAGTGTGGGCCAGGCAGGAGCCAGAGGCAGGAAGGGAAGGAAGTAGCTGTGAGGTGCAGAGTGACTGACTTGCTGACCATTCTGCCACTTTATTTTTTAATTTGTTTTTAAATATATTTAATTGATTCCAGAGAGGAAGGGAGAGAGAGAAACATCCATGATGAGAGAGAATCATGGATCGGCTGCCTCCTGCACGCCCCCCACTGGGGATCAAGCCCACGACCCGGGGCCTGTGCCCTGACCGGGAATCGAACCGTGACCTCCTGGTTCCTAGGCCGACGCTCAGCCAATGAGCCCTGCCGGCTGGGCCGTTCTGCCACTTTAAAAGGAGCCCCGGGGCTCGGGAGCGGGAAGGTCAGAGAGCCTTTCTTCCCACTTTGCCGACTGGTTCCTATTGCGATGGAACGAAGTGCCGCTGTTTGGTGGCTGAAAGCGACGGGTGTTTGTTATCACACCCTGGGTTCGGGTCACGAGTCCAGGCGGCTCGCAAGGACCAGCTCACGGTCTCGCCAGCCACAGTCGGGGCCGAGGGCTGTGTTCTCACCTGGAAACAGGGCAGGGGGGGCCGCGTGCCGGCTGGTGAGCCGCGGGCAGGTTCCTCTCTGCAGCTGTGTGCTGTGGCTGTGGCTGAGGACCATCTGCTGACCGGTGTGGGGTCGGGGTAAGGGCCGGAGGATGGGGCTGCCTCCCCTGCCACCAGTTCGTCAGCGGGTCCCCCTGAACCCCTCACACTGGATCGTCTTCCTCACCCAGGACAAAAAACAATAATAGCCATAATCCAAGAACAAGCCTGGGTCTCTCTCACCCTCCTGTGGGCGCGCCATCGGCTAGAATCCAGAGGTGCCAGCCTTCTCCGCTAGGGGGCGAGCCCCGCCTCAAGAATGGGACCGGCACTTGAGTGGCAGGAATTCGCCAGGAACCAGCCCCCCTGCTCGGGGTTGAGAGGGAACGTTTGCACATTCCGGGCGAGGCTGAGTCACCCCCACGTCCACGGGGTGGATGTCACAGAAATCTCTGGACGTGGGAAGTACCAGTTCGGAGACAAACATTCTTGCGCTGACCTGACAAACCCTTCTTACGAGTGGAACTGTCTGAGACTGGAATTTAAAGCTACAGCCATGTTCCCAAAGCAGTGACCCAGTGCTAGTCGGCTCAGCGTCTCACGTGCCACCCACACGCCTGCCAGGACTGCTGGGTGCAGGCCGCCCCCCACCCCCGGGGCAGGGAGAAGCCACGCTGGGGTAACCAGGGGAGCGAACTCAGTTCTGCACCAGGTACCATTGTCACCCCTCCTACCGGCACTGCTGGTTACTTATTATTATTATTATTTGGTTAATCCTCACCTGAGAATATTTTTTCCATTGCTTTGCAGAGAGAGTGGAAGGGAGTGGGGGAGAGAGAGAAACATTGATGTGAGACAGTTAATCAACCGGTTGCCTCCCGCAGGCACCCCGACCAGGGTCGGGGAGCAAACCTGAAACCCAGGTACATGCCCTTGACTTGGGATCGAACCAGACAGGGTGCAAATGGGAGGCAACCAATCAATGTGTCTCTCACATCCATGTTTCTCTCTCCATCTCCCTCTCCCCCCTCCTCCTTCCCCTCCATTCTCTCTAAAAAAAATCAATGGCCCTAGCCGGTTTGGCTCAGTGGATAGAGCGTCGGCCTGCGGACTGAAGGGTCCCAGGTTCGATTCCGGTCAAGGGCATGTACCTTGCTTGCGGCTCATCCCCAGTGGGAGATGTGCAGGAGGCAGCTGGTCGATGTTTCTCTCTCATCGATGTTTCTAACTCTCTATCCCTCTCCCTTCCTCTCTGTAAAAAATCAATAAAATATATTTTAAAAATAAATAAATAAATAAAATCAATGGGGAAAATACCCTCAGGAGAAGATTTTTAAAAAGCAGCAGCAGCGTTGGCTGTGATCCGGGGGTGCTGAGGGGCTCGCACAGGAGTGACGGGGGGAGGGGGTGCCAAACAGCCCGACTGGGAGCGACGCAAGCGGCCGCTCTGTCTAAAGGGAAGGACCACCCTTGACCGCCCCCATGAAGGGCATGCGGCCAGGTCCCCGTTCCCACCTGGGGGACGGCTGCGGCCTCCTGGGACGGAGACGCCGCTGCGGCCACACTGTGTGCACCCTTCCAGAAGTGGCTGCACCAGTTGGTTTAAAA
>NW_005872749.1:20509-27336 GCF_000147115.1 Myotis lucifugus | reverse complement strand
CCCCCCCCCCCCCCCGGCCCACGGGGAGCCCAGGGCCCACAGGTGTGGGGCTGCGCGGATGTGCCGGCTTCTCCCAGCCGTGAGTCAGGCGCAGCTTTTGTTGTGAGAAGCCGCATGGGCAGGCCCGCCACTCCCTGGCCGGCCTCCCACGTCCAAAGCAAACAGGCGGGGGTGGCGTGCGGGCACCAGAGGGAGGAGGGCATTTCAGGGCAGCAGGAGCGTGTCCAGAGGGAGGCCTGCTTGTTGGGAAGTGAAGACGGGGAGTCCAGGCGTGAGGGGGGGCGGGCAGAGGGCACACGCCTCTGCCGACGGGCGGTGGACACCGTCTGACAGCACCTACTATGCGCTGGGCCCCGTCCTCACCACCTGTAGGCAGCGGAGGGATCATCCCGCCAACGAGGAAACTGAAGCTCCCAGCACTGGAGTGGGGGGCTCACAGGTGCCAGGGAGGGAGGGGGCTGGGGCTCAGGCCTGTCTGGCACCAGTAACAGCCCCTCAAAACAGCGTCCTGGGCCAGGGCTGAGGTCACGGAGAGGCGGCCATTTCGTTCTTTGCACAAGCAGATGTCCTAGACCAGGGGCGGGGCGCCCTCTTCCTGCCAAGGGCCATGTGGGTATTTATAGCATCATCCTCCGCAGGCCGTGCAGAATCATCACCTTCAAAGGCAGCTGCTGCATCTGGTCAACATCTCACTCACCCCTCATGCTTGGCACGGCCGGACCCCACGATTTTCATGCCCCTGACATGGCCCTCGGCCAGACGTTCCCCACCCCCCCACCCCCACCCCCCGCCGCCGTGTAAACAATGCCGATGGTCCTACAACAAAAGCATGAGCTGGCGAAGGGCTGTGGGCCAGAGAGGGGCTTTCTGAGCGCTGCTGTGTGTGTGTGTGGGGGGGGGGGGTCTGATGGGTGCGGAACCACATGGATGGCCTTATCATGGGCTTACGTGAGGACGAGAGAAATGGGAGAAATGCAAGGACTGCCACCAGCCCCCGCTGAGCTGGGGGCCGAGGAAGCAACAAGAGAAAAGGACAGGGGGAAGCACCCCAATGTCCCCCACAGAAGAGATAAACGGTGCATTACTCGTGAAACGAAAGGCCACACGGCGACAGACAGGACAGACTATTCGCACACGGTGACACAGAGACGCCGCACGGACGGAGGGCTGAACAGAAGAAGTTAGATCCCAAGGACAGCGTGACGGCGGCTGCAGTTACGTGGACGGGAGGTTCAAGGACGGGCAAAGCTAACCTAGGGCGGGCGAGTCTGAACGGCGATTCGGTGGCTACAGGGAGCTTTCTGGGTGTTAGAGGTGCGTCCTGAGCTGGTGGTGGACACACTGTGACAGAAAAACCGGAGAAGAACCAAGCAACGCTTAGAGAGATGGAGTTACATGTACTACGCGCGGGCCCAGAGGAAATGTATCTCAAGTTCTGGGTGGTGTCACACACGAAGTTTCCCCTATTTATACGATTTTACCCTCTTTGTCTCCCTTATATGGGGTTTTTCTGGTCCCCTTTGCAAGTTCTTAAAGGGCCCTATGTGCTGGGGCTTTGAGGCCTCGACCAAGGGCTTGGCCTGACGCCAGCACTGATAACTTCGTCCGGGGAAGGTTTAATGGCCTCTCTGGAATGGGAGCAGTCTTATTTTCCTTATTATTTAAGCCAGCCAGCATTACAGAAGCCAGAAATAGAGGGTTAAAATCTCAAACAGCAGTTCTTATATAAGATGGATGCTTCACCACCTTATCAGGCTTCATATTTGGGAGTTGCAGGCTTGCCAGCCGGCCTGGCTCAGGGGTTGAACATCAACGTATGAACCAGGAGGTCACAGTTCGATTCCTGGTCAGGGCACATGCGATCCCCAGGGCGTCTCTCATCACTGATGTTTCTCTCTCTCTCTCTCTCTCTCTCTCTCTCTCCTTTCCTCTCTGAAATCAATAAAAACACATTTTTATAAATTAGTTCCAGGGGGACGATCCTGGGCAGGTCACTCAATCCCAGCCCCCCTGTGGCAATGCCTGAGCCCCATCCTCCTCCTCTTGGCTGAGGCCGGGCAGGTGGGGGGGCGGGGCGGACGCCTGCTGACTGCTCAGCCACAAAGCCAGCCCCACCGAGTTCCTTCCCAGCTTTCATTTTTACTCTGAAAAATAGGGAAGGCTGTTTTTAACTCTCCGCTACCCAGTTTCTCCAGGGGACCTAACAGGGGAAGAGCTGGGGCCAGAGAGTGTGGTTCATGCTTACTTCATACATGAAATACATACGTGTATGTTAGCGTATGGCCGGCACCTGGAAGGCAGCCCCCCGTTGACTCTCATCTAGAATTTCCAACTTGGCTTGGAGGCCCCTGGGAACCCACGGATTCACCCCCATTGTTAGAAGCTGTGCGAACAGCATCCAGGGATTCGCTGAGGTGACAGGAGGACTGAGGCCCACTCAGTGAACCCCCTTCCCTGCCCGTGCCATCCTTAACCTCAACAACGACCCCCCGGTCTTTCCAGGGAGACCATGGGGCTGAGTTGTAGAACCAGGGCCCGGTCCAGCTCAACCCGCAGCTGGTCTACGTGGCCTGGGAGGCCCTCTACCGACCCCCTCGAGGGCTTTCTCACTAACCTCCGTTACGTTGCTACAATCCTCTCCCTGCGCTGGAGATGTTTTGCCATATTTAAAAAAAAATTTTTTTTAATTGATTTCAGAGAGAGAAACCTCCATGATGAGAGAGAATCACTGATTGGCTGCCTCCTGTAGGCCCCCTAATGGGGATCAAGCCTGCAACTGGGCGTGTGCCCTGACCAGGAATAGAACCGTGACCTCCTGGTTCCTAGGTCAACACTCAACCCCTGAGCCACGCCAGCCAGGCTGTGTGCCGGTTTTGGCCATGTGATGTGTGTAGGCATGTTCGCAGGCACAGGGGTCTCCACCTACACATGTGATGACCGGCTCACCTTGATGTTTACGCATGGATTTCCCTGAGTCAAGACGAATCACCCCTTTGTCCGGGGACCCACTGCTGGGCGCTCCTGTGTGCTCCTCGCTTGCTGGCTCCCAATCTCGTTCCTTCCCATAGAATCCTGAGCGGCGGTCCTTCGGCTGAGCCATCGGACCGTGTGTTCCGGTCGCAGGAACGGGCGGAGGGGGTGGGGGCTAGGCCTGGAGGTGCTCCTCTCCTTGACTTCGGACGCTGACCCCGTTCCTAACGGGGCTGGTGGCCTTCCTCGCTGACCAGGCATCTCTGTTCTGGGCGCTGAGAAGAAACTGACCAGCCAAACAGAGACAGTGCCTGTGTGTGGAGGTCACGCTCGAGGGAGGCGTGCAGACAGTCAGATAAACACGGCGCGTGTGAGAAGGTGGTCACTGCTAAGGGGAGGGGATAGGCCGGGTCGACGCCGGGCGGGGGGGCAGATATCCGAGGGGCAACGGTGCTCTGTCACTTCCGGTGTGGCTCCGGGCCCGTCACATGCCCTCTCCACACGGCACGAAGGGCTCAGCAAGTGCTCCTGAGCGAACTGCAGATGCTTTACACGCGGGGCCTGGCGCTGGGATGGCAGTGACGGCGTAGAGGTAAGTGGCAGCCCGGCCGGCGTGGCTCCGTGGCTGAGGGTCTGCCCAGGACCACGAGGTCAACAGTTGCGGGCTTGATCCCCAGTGTGGGGCGTGCAGGAGGCAGCCAATCAATGACTCTTTCTCATCATTGATGTTTCTCTCTCTCTCTCCCTTCCTCTCCGAAATCAATAAAAACATATTTAAAAATAAATGAATAAATAAATGTAAATGGCAGATTCTGGACTTCAGACTCCTCACCATTTTCTTCAGATGACCAGTCTCCGTGGAACATTCCAGAATTCCTCACACTGTCTGTGGGTCCCGAATGTTCTTGGTTGGCTCCCAGGCTGTCATTTCAACAAGGGAATATTCCACAGACTGAAAAAAGCACAGTTACGTAATGAATCTCCATCCAAACAAGGCAGGAGGAGAAGCCGGAAGAGGATTGTCAGTTTTTGTTGCTGCATTTACTGGCCGATCCCAAGTCCGCTGCCCGGGAGGCTGCCCCCAGGCCTGCTTACACTGCAGCCCCAACCCCAACCCCAACCCCAACCCGCAGCCTCGTCTGAGTCCCATCGCTGGCTCCCCTCTCTGTCTAGACACGTGGCTCTCAATGTCAAACAACCTTTGGGGCTTGCTGGGCAGTACGAGCGAGGGAAGAATTTCAAGCCCTCAGTCAACGCCAAAGGAGAAGACCGATGAGGACTAAGATTCCGAGGGTGTGAGAGACCCTCTGCCCTCTGCCCTCTGTGGGCTGATCTCTAAGACCAGCGGTTCTCAACCTGTGGGTCGCGACCCCTTTGGAGGCCGAACGACCCTTTCACAGGGGTCGCCTAAGACCATCGGAAAACACATATATAATTACATATTGTTTACAGTAGCAAAACTACAGTTATGGAGTAGCAACGAAAATAATTTTATGGTTGGGGGTCAGAAAATAATTTTATGGTTGGGGGTCACCACAATATGAGGAACTGCATTAAAGGGTCGCGGCATTAGGAAGGTTGAGAACCACTGTCTAAGAGGGTTTTCAGATCAAACACAAGACATTGCATTTGAATTGCAGAAAAACAAGGGATTTTTCTTTTTTTTTTTCATTTTAAGTATGTCCCAAATATCCCATCTAGAATCTTCTAGAATTCCTGAGTTGGAGACCCCTTCCAGAACTTGTAGCTAGGAAAGGCAAGCTCAAATGTTTAAAGGGATCAGGCAGGTGACATCTGGGTTTTTATGTGCAATTTCCCTACTTTTAAATGTTAGCCACACATTCAGTTAAAAACAACAACAACGACTACAAACTCTGCCCAGCCCAGCCGGCGTGGCTCAGTGGTTGAGCGTTGACCTACGAACCAGGAGATCACAGTTCGTTTCCCAGTCAGGGTACATGCTCGGGTTGTGGGCTTGATCCCCAGTGTGGGGCGTGCAGGAGGCAGCCGATCTATGATTCTCTCTCATGTTGATGTTTCTTTCTCTCTCTCCCTCCCTCTCCCTTCCTCCCTGAAACCAATAAAAATACATTTAATTAAAAAACAAAACAAAACCCCAAAGGCCACTGTGGGCCAGAGGAAATAGTGCTCTGGGCAGTTCACAGACTGTGGGGAAACCAAACCCTTTCACCTGGTGAGCAGGCGAGGACGCGAGGCCTGGAGAAGACGGGTGTCTGCTGGGCCACAGACCAGGGTCTCCCGAAAGAACACGGACCAGTGGTCTTGGGAATGTGGAAGGTGGAAGTCTGTAAAAGCCAGGACCGGAGCCTTCCATGAAGCTGGTGAGGTGCTTTCACTGCCATCCGTGCATGGGGCTCTGAACACGCTGTAAGGGGAGCAGCTGGTCGCTAAGGGCCAGTACAGCGAGCTGCCACGGGCACACAGGTAAGTCTCCGCAGGTAAGTCTACGGCTGTCTTCCACTTCCCATTGGTTCAGATGAGATAAAGTCGAAGCTCCTTTAGGATCCTAATAAAGACACTCCAAATCCGATTTTCTGCCTCATGAACAGAATCAAGTCAGGAGGCCAGGCTGAGGGCCCAGACTTTTATTTTATTTTTTAAAATATATATTCCTATTGATTTCAGAGAGGAAGGGAGAGGGAGAGAGAGGGAGAAACATCAATGATGACAGAGAATCATGGATAGGCTGCTTCCTGCACGCCCCCCTACTGGGATCGAGCCTGCAACCTGGGCATCTGCCCTGACGGGGAAGGGAACCGTGACCTCCAGGTCATAGGCCGATGCTCAACCACCGAGCCACGCTGGCCAGGCGGGCCCAGACTTTTCACCCCGTTCCCACCTACGGGAGGGGTTAACTAGGGAGAGTTCCCGCCAGGCCCGCAGGCTCATTGGCATTTAACTTGCACCTTCGTCCTGGCCACTGCAGCTTGTCCTCCTGCTGGGCACGGATCTGTCTCCTGCACATCTTCCTCTAGGAGGGACGTTCTGAACAGAGCCGGTACCGAGGTGAGGAGGGAAGGATGTGATCTAAGGCTGGGCAGGGGAAGGGAAGGAAGGAGGACACAACAAGCAGAGCCCGAGAGCCCGGCGGTGCACTGTGAGAGGCACGGCCAGTAATTCTCCCCCAGCCCTTGGCATGTCTGAATAATTCTCACCTTTCAGGTTCCAGCTCAAATATCAGTTCCTCAGAGAGCCTTCGCGGACCACCCCCAACCAGAGCCCCTCCTCCCCCACTCTAACTGCCCAGTTACTGCCTGGCACTAACGTCTATCATTGTCTTAAGGACTCGCTCCCCTTACAGACTGCAGGCTCCATGAAGGCCTGTGGAGTCCGCCTCGTTCTCAGATGTAGGCCTCGGGCCCATCGCGGGACTTGGCACATAGTAGGTGCTCAACAGAGATGCTAACTATGAATAAGTGTTTATGAAAAGACATGGTTATTCTCCATCTTTTCTGAAAGACTTTCCACTGACCCTTTAAGTGTCTCTGAGGCTCGGGTCCCGTAGGAGGTGGGGCTACAGTTCTAGATAGGAATGGTTGGGGCGCAGGATTGGCGCGGGAGCTGAGAAGCGTGGTTCTGCGGGTCGCGCCACAGCCAGTGAGTCTGTGCTTCCTGCACTGATGATGGGGCAGCTGGCAAACAGCTTATCTGCAAATGGACGAAGCCTGTCTTTAGAGATCCCGGTGCCGCGAAGCTCTATTCCAGGCGATGACATCAGAGAATCCTGAGCCCCGCCCCCGAGCCCAGCCCCTTGTTGTCGGAAACTACGAATCCCAGGATGCTCCGCCGCCCAGGGGCCCAGAGCTCTGCGCGCGACCCGCCCCGACGTGCCCGAA
>NW_005872749.1:2031-18781 GCF_000147115.1 Myotis lucifugus | reverse complement strand
TGTGAAACCCGTGTTCCTTTCCACCCGAAGGACTGGAGTTGTTATTCCGAGAGGGTGCGATTCGTCCGGACCAGAGCGCCCTGCGCATCGCAGGCTCAAATGTCCATGTCCACAGGCGCCGGCACAGTGTCCCCGCGGGGCTGTGCGACCTCCCTCTCAGGGCCAGGTCTCCCCACGGGGTCACAGGTCAGATGCAGGTGCCTGAAGCTGAGCCCAGGGGATGAACAGTTCCTTCCTTATGGCGCTGTCCACCCGGGTCCCCGCAGGCTCCTCTCGGGAGTGACCTGCGTGGGGAGGAGGCTGGATTGGTCCTTTTTGGTGGCTTTCTGAGGTCAGGATGTGATACGTATCTTGCTTATTATAAGATTGTGTTTTTGTGGTGCTTCGGGGGAAGGAGCAGGTTGTGGCCTCGCCCTCCCGTGTTAAGCCTGGCGGAGGGGTAAGCTGGTGCGGAGCTGACTGTCGCTGGAGACATGGCGCAGCAGGAAAAGTGCACCATTGGCACAGCAGGAAAAGTGCATCATTGGCACAGCTGGAGAAAAGTGCACCATTGGCACAGCAGGAGAAAAGTGCACCATTGGCACAGCTGGAGAAAAGTGCACCATTGGCACAGCTGGAGAAAAGTGCACCATTGGCACAGTAGGAGAAAAGTGCACCATTGGCACAGCTGGAGAAAAGTGCACCATTGGCACAGCTGGAGAAAAGTGCATCATTGGCACAGCAGGAGAAAAGTGCACCATTGGCACAGCAGGAGAAAAGTGCACCATTGGCACAGCTGGAGAAAAGTGCACCATTGGCACAGCTGGAGAAAAGTGCACCATTGCACAGCTGGAGAAAAGTGCACCATTGGCACAGCAGGAAAAAAGTGCACCATTGGCACAGCTGGAGAAAAGTGCACCATTGGCACAGCAGGAAAAAAGTGCACCATTGGCACAGCTGGAGAAAAGTGCACCATTGGCACAGCAGGAAAAGTGCACCATTGGCACAGCTGGAGAAAAGTGCACCATTGGCACAGCTGGAGAAAAGTGCACCATTGGCACAGCTGGAGAAAAGTGCACCATTGGCACAGCAGGAAAAAAGTGCACCATTGGCACAGCAGGAAGAGTGCACCATTGGCACAGCAGGAAGAGTGCACAATTGCTCGGAAGCCGCAGGGCTGAGCGGAAGGCCCTGTTTAGAAGCGTGTAAGGACGGGAAGAATGCGTGGGCTTTGTTTGGGAAGTAACCGTGGGTAACTCATTGTTAACGTGTAGGATATGGTGTATGGGAGACTCCTGAGAAAGTGCTTGGGAAGGATGCAACCATTTCATGTCTTCATAGGGGCTTTTCTCCTGAAACATTTAGTGCAGCTTTAAAAAAATGACTTTTAAGCCTGAAAGTTCTTATAGTCACCCTGTAAAAACCAGTTATTTTGACTCCATGGTACTTTATAGCGCAGAATGAAATCTATGAACTAATTTATTAGAACAATTTAAGTCAGACTTTGCCATTGAAATATTGCTTGATGTTAAATAATTATTCTGTTTTTAAAAAATATATTTTTATTGATTTCAGAGAGGAAGGGAGAGGGAGAGAGAGAGAGTAACATCAGTGATGAGAGAGAATCATGTATCAGCTGCCTCCTGCACGCCCCCCCCCTGGGGATCAAGCCGGCAACCTGGGCCTGTGCCCTGACCAGGAATTATACCAGTGACCTCCTAGTTCAGTGATGGCGAACCTTTTGAGCTCGGCATGTCAGCATTTTGAAAAACCCTAACTTAACTCTGGTGCCGTGTCACATATAGAAATTTTTTGATATTTGCAACCATAGTAAAACAAAGATTTATATTTTTGATATTTATTTTATATATTTAAATGCCATTTAACAAAGAAAAATCAACCAAAAAAATGAGTTCACGTGTCACCTCTGACACGCATGTCATAGGTTCGCCATCACTGTCCTAGTTCATGGGTTGATGCTCAACCACTGAGCCACGCTGGTCAGGCATTAATTTTTGTTCTTATTTAAATACCTCTGTCATTTAAGAATGGGAAAGGCCCTGGTCGGTGTTGTTAAGTGATTAGAGCTATGGCCCACACACCAGAGGGTCACAGGTTTGATTCCTGGTCAAGGGCAGGTACCCTTATGGTTGCAGGTTCAATCCCAAACCCCTGTAGTGGCCTGTACAGGAGGCAACCAATCTTTGTGTCTCTCTCACATGTTCCTCTCTCACTCTCTCCCCCCTTCCCTCCTCTCTCCTTCTCTCTTCCTCTCCCTCCCTCTCACCCTCATTTACTCTCTAAAAAAATCAATGGAAAAAATACCCTAGGGTGAGAGTTAGTAACAACAACAAAGAATGGGGAAGATAGATGGTTTTCTGAATAGAATGTAGTAATTATTCGATGTGACCATAGTTACTCCTACTCTGCTTTACTGATAGAAACTTTCAGGTGTGGGAGCAGTCACTGCCTCAGCTGTGAGCGGAGGTCACCCCCCAGCACCAGTTCCCCTGCTGAGCCTTTACTCTTGGGAATGTTAGAATTCGCTGTCACATCTCAGGTGACTCCTCTCGTTCAGGTCTCCAGTGTACAATACAGTGACTTCCGTAGGAGGTAAATAGTAAAGTGAGTTTTAATTCTTTTGACCGTTTGTAAGGACACACATTTGGAAATTGATGTAGTATCAGAAGCAGATTCTTCAGGCAGATACGTTGGTAGCTTAGATGCTTTTCTATAATGCTTCATTATTTTTAGGAACATAAAAATAGGGGATGTTTTTAAAACTCAAAATTCCTGTCGATAGTTGATTCAGCCATAGGACTCTGTTATGCTTAAGGAGTGACGTTAAGCCATTTGAGCTCTAAGTAATATTTTTCCTAGTAGCTCCGTGTGATGAATGTATGATCTTGTGATTCCTGGACGATATTTCCGCAAACACGCCTGCTGTGTCTTTGGTGAGCCTTTTGATTGGACGCAGTGCTTGGATCAGGAAGAGAGTGTTTGGGGGGTTTATAGCATAAGCTTTTCTGAGCTGGAATTTCTGTTGAATGTAAAAGAAAATCAGTCATTTAGGATCTTCTTAAATATGTGAATAAGCCTGCGAGTCTTGAGTATTTTTTCCTACGAGGTATCCTTACCTGCCGGGTCAGTCTGGTAGGTGTGCCCTCCAGCAGTCGTGGTTGTACCCCTTTATGTGGCTTAGACTTGGTGAGGGGGACCATGGAGCCGGGCTCCGGATTCCGCGGGCCCTCTTCCCAAGAAAGGATGGCCACGGGCCCTGAGCGGGCACGTGCCCCCGGGGACATGGAAGCAGCTCTCCCGGGACAGGTCCCCTGGGAGCCCTAGGCCAGGTGTCCCTCCTCCAGGGCAGTGGTGCTGCTCCACCTGTCGCCGGGCTAGAACAAATGCACAGTCTTTTCTACCATCCACTGCTTCTCACTGTGATTTGTAGGATGTCCTTCCCCTCGCTCCCTCCCCATGACATCATGGGCAAATGATAGCTTTTCGACATGGACAGCCATTAAAAGCTCCAGTTCCACCGATTTCGGTTTAAACCTTCAGTCTCCTATGCAGCATTAAGCTGTTCTCCTCCCTTACTTACCCCAGGGTTGGGCCACGTGCTGCAGGAAGCCCTTGGACGGGCGGGTTGTGGTGCGCCCTGGGGTAGGGCCTTCTCCGCCCTCTGCTGGGATCTCTGGGATGGGGACTGGTCAGAAGCAGCAGTGCGAGGACAGCGTTTCTGACCTGGGAGTATTACAGCTCTATGGCCTGGCCGTGTGGCTCCGTGGCTGAGCGCTGACCTATGAACCAGGAGGTCATGGTTCGATTCCCAGTCCGGGCACGTGCCTGGGTTGCAGTCTTGATCCCTGGTAGGGGGTATGCAGGAGGCAGCCGATCAATGATTCTCATCAGTGTTTCTCTCTCTCCCGCTCCCTTCCTCTCTGAAATCGATAAAATTATATTTAAAGAAATAAAGCTCTTAACAGTGGCAGCCAGGGTCCTCTGATGGGAGTCCACACGGGCCTTTGGTGGGATTGTGCAGGGAGAGCCCTGCCCAGCGTTCCCGGGCCTGACACTGCTGCCCGCACACCCCTCCTGGGCCCTGTCCCGTCCGTCCTCCCCGGCTCCTGGGGGTGCGGTGCGTGTGCGAGGTGGGCTGGGGATATTTTCTTGTGCGGCCAGATTTTGTTCATACCATCAAGATGGCCCCTGTCGGTTGCCTCCTGCAGTTTCCACGTAACCCATCAAAACGCACTTCCTGGTGACGCCAGACGGTGGCCTGCAGGTGCCCACATCGGCCCCCTTCCTGGCCCCGCCTTTCTACGCAGGCTCTCCTTGTAGCCCTTCTCCTCCCGGTGAAGGATGATGCTCTTGGGTGTCCCCTGCTCCTGTTTGGGGTGAGTACCCCTCCGTTCCCTGTGCTCTCCCCGAAGACTTCTCAGTGTTTCCTCTGTCTTCTGTCAGCTGTGTGTGGTGTGGGACGATGGTGAGGCGTTGGTCAGGGTGCTGGAGCCCTGAGGTCTGTGGGGGTGTCCCTGTGGGCTCCCCAGAGGTTTGATCCCGACGTCCATACGTGCTCAGCTGTGTGTGTGTCAGCAGTTTGGGGAGAATAAGGACGGTCTCACCCGACATCTAGGTAACAGAACAGCAGGGTCCTGAGGGCCTAACCAGGTCTCACTCTGCAGAACTTAACTTCCCTTTCTTTTTCTTTTCTGCCTCTGACTTCTGTTTTCATTTTTTGGCTTACTTCCTGGTTCCTGACTGATGAAGTATTAACTATGACTTTGTTAATTTATCGCTAATTGTATTATCTAATCATATGTTAGAGCATAAGTAATGCTGAAGGATAAATATTGGGGAGGTTTTAATCATATAATTTTATCTATTCTTGCCTCATACCAACTTAACTAAAAATGATACAAATCCAGTGAAATAGAGTGTTTGAACCTTTTTCCTTCGTCATCTAAACAAACCAGTCAGATAAGTCTGCTGAATGATTTCTTGTCTGATGAGGAAGATGCAAGTTTGTATTTGGAAAATTAAACATTCAGATTAGTTGCAGTAATTATGGGTTTCTTAATACTTCATTCAACAAATTGTTACTGAGTGCCTTCCGTGTACCAGCAGCTGTTTTAGGCATTAGAAAAGCAGTAGTAAACAGAAAAGCAAATCCCTGCTCTCCTGGAGCCTGTATTCCCAGCAGAGAAACAAACAGGTCAGTAAGTAAGGAATTACCCTTAAAGCCACCCCCTCCCTCCACCCTCCACCTGCTGAGCTCCCTCTACCTCCGGATCCCCCAGTCCCCTCAGCCCCCCAGCTGCCCAGGGCCAGCCCAAGGCTCAGGTAACCAGGGCCGGCCGAGGCTTGCGCTGCCGGCAGTGGCTGCAGCAGAGGTGTGATGGGGCATTGCCTTCCCTGATCACAGGGTTGCCTCCCGCCCCTGAAGGCTCCCAGACTGTGAGGGGGCAGGCCGGGCTGAGGGACCCCCCTCCAGGGCATGAATTTTCATGGACCGGGCCTCTAGTAACTTTATAAGAATCTGCCAAACTGTATTCCCATGTTGCTGTATCATTTTGCATTCCCACCATCAGTGTATGCGAGAGTGTTCATTTGTTCATGCTTGTCAGCATTTGGTATTGCCAGGTTTTTTGTTTGTTTGTTTTTAGGTGTTTTTTTGTTTGTTTTAGCCATTCTAGTAGGTACGTAGTGGCATCTTATGGTGTTTCTTTGCAATCCTTCCTGATTAATGTGCTTATTTACCATATATGTAGATTTCTTTGTTGGCTTGTCTTCATATTTTTTGCCCATTTATCTATTTTGTTGGTTGTCTTATTATTGAATTATAATAATTCTTTGCCTGTTCTTGGATATCGGTTATTTGATGTAAGTGTACTGAATATTTTCTCCCATCTGTGTCCTTGTCTTTGGATTTCTTTTTTATTTTTTTTTTTCTTCCTTTTCCTTTTGATTTCTTAATGGTTTCCTTCAAAGAGAAGTTCTTAATTTTAACTAAGTCCAGGATGTTAACCGTTACCTGGCCCAGGTTCCCGCATGTTATCGGAGGCGTCTGGCTACCACACAGGGCCCTGAGGACTTGCTCCCGGGTGTTTCTTAGAAGCGTTCCTGCTGCAGCCTTTACGTGAGAGCCCTGACCCATCGCGAGCTCGTCTCCTTCCACGCGGAGAGCGGAGAGCGGAGAGCGGAGCGCGGATCGTTTCAGCGCCACTCGTGCAAAGACCGTCCTTCCCCCATGGAACTGCCTTGGCATCTTTGTTGAAAACCAGTTGACAGCATAGGAGTGGTTCTGTCTCTGGGTGCTCTTCTGTTCTATTGATTTAGTAGAGCTCTCTCTTCACCAGCCCCACCCTGTCTTTATTGCTGTGGCTTTATTGTAAATCTTGAAATCAAGTAAGTGCAAGTCTGTTCGTCCTGACGGAGTTCTCACTGTGAGTAAACGAAGAGCCATTTAGATAAATCCATTCCGCTGCCCAGAGAGTGCTGGGTACACAGGCGCCAGGCACAGCAGGAAGGAACCCTTGCTCGTTTCTAGAGAAAATGACCGTCAACACTGTTTTTAACCCAAGTCCTGGTTTTAACGTCGATCCTACAATAACAACGTCGGCACTTCAGATCCACGATGCGCCGTGTCACCGAAGTCTCCGTCAGTCTGCAGCCTCTCCTGCTTTCCCTGTCGACATGGTTTTGCTGAGGAAACGGGGCTCTTTGTCCTGGTCTTTCCCAGTGTGGCTTGGTGATTGAATCGCTCTGTCCCGGTTATTGGGTTCCTCTGTGCCTGTATTTCTGTCGATCGGCAGTTGGAATCGGGGGATCTAGAGACCTGGTGGAAGGTCCAGGTAACAGCTTCTTTTGGTGACAGTAGGTTCACCTCATCGGTGATGGTGCGTTCCATCAGGAGGCACGTAGTGCCTGCTTCTCTCTCTCCATGATGGTCGCTGGCTTTGTTTTGGTTCATTTTAGTTTTAAGAGTTGAAAAGGTTTTGGAGAGACGGGGTGGTGTCGAGATTAAATACAAGCTGCAGAGTCCAAGGATCTGGGTCATGTTTTGATCCGTTTCCTACTAGTTCTCTCGTCTTGGAAAGTCGCTTCCCTCCTCAGTGTTAAGTTTCTTGTCTGAAATGGGAAAGATGGTGCTACCCAGAGTCATTTTGAGGATTAAATGAGAAAGTGCATGGGAAAGAATCGAGAGCCTAGCATACAGTAAGTGGCCAGTGGAAGTTAGCTACTATTGTTTTGTGTATTTAAAAATACTCTGGCCCTGACTGGTTTGGCTCAGTGGATAGAGCGTCGGCCTGTGGACCAAAGGGTCCCGGGTTCGATTCCAGTCAAGGGCATGTACCTTGGTTGCAGGCACATCCCCAGTAGGAGGTATGCAGGAGGCAGCTGATCAATGTTCCTCTCCCATCGATGTTTCTAACTCTATCCCTCTCCCTTCTTCGCTGTAAAAAATCAATAAAATATATTTAAAAAAAATACTCTGGAGCAGTCTGAAAGGCAGACCCTCTTGATTTGTAAGTGAGGAATGGAAGTTTGGGCAGCTGATTCTGGGTTCACTTGGGTTTGTTTCGGGAAAAGTAAGTACATTATTCAAGTGAGGGGCATAGCCTCCTTCGTCCTCATCAGTGTGAGCCGTTGCCCTTGGTAACCACTCATACTCCCTGGCTTTGTATGTGTTCCCCTTGACCGGCTCCCACCTGCTGTTGGAAGTGGGTTGAACAAATCATCCCATAGCACACGTTACCTCCAAGTCCACTGAGAAATCCTCACCCTGGTGTTTTTGTCTTACAGTGTAATGTTCAAGCTCAGAAATGCCTTATGTGGATCGTCAGAATCGCATTTGTGGTTTTCTAGACATCGAAGAAAATGAAAATAGTGGTAAATTTCTTCGAAGGTACTTCATACTGGACACCAGAGAAGATAGTTTTGTATGGTACATGGATAACCCACAGGTTTGTAAAATCCAAAGGTTACCTTTCTGCAAAAGCATGCCCGAGTTTTCATTGTTAAAGTATTTGACGTTGTATGATGTTGGGATTTGTCTTCCAAAACATTATGTGTTTAGATTTGTTTCTACTGGGACACTGTCTCTGCCCTGCCCCCAGCTCCTGCTGTCTCATTTGAATTTCAGATGAAACTAAACTTATTTGATAAAAATGTATGCACCACATATGCTTTTCCTCCCTGGGAGAGAAACACTAGCTCTGGTAGAAAATTTAAAATCCTTTAGATTAGCAGTCGCCAACTTTTCGGACCTCACGGACCCCCGGTGTCCGCGGACCACCGGTTGGCGACCGCTGCTTTAGATGTGAGCTGCTGTCTCTAAGGGGAGCCTGTCTTTTGGAAATACGCTGCGCAAACTAGCTGACACTCGTGCACGGATGTCGGCCTTTCATCGTGTCGCGTGAGAACTGGAGTGTCAGCTAGTGCAGTGCCGTTCGTGGTGGAAATCCACTTTGTTTGTTGGTGTCTTGTGAGTCACGAGGGGTAGATGTTGTGAACTGCAGACGAGAGGCCTGGATTAGCGATCACCAGCTGAGCCGTCTTATATCTTCTCTACCTGAGAATCTTTGTTAATTGAGATGCATGTTGCTAGGAAGCGTGTGCAGAGCAAGAGATGAGCCCCTAGCAAACTTGTGAGCTGCTCTGGTCAGTGGGCTTCTGGTGCAGGCGAGGAGCCTGCAGCCAGGAGAGCAGGGCCGGAGGAGGGTCTGTGCTGCGCTGCACCGACGCGGTGAGATGCATGCGCACACGCTCATGCATTTGTGTGTGCGCATATAGAGTTTGAGTGTCAGGGGCCTTGGCATTAATTCAACCTCCTGAGTGCAAGAAACCCATTTACCCTGGTCTGCACCTTCCTGTTGTTTGGACTGCATTTTGCTAAGAAGTGCACGTTCTGTGTGAGGCGGCTTTCGTTGTTACTTGTTTCGTGAGCCATGATCCAGTGCCTGTGTCTTCTCCCCACTGAGCCTCCTTTTGCCCTTTGACTCTCCATTAAGTCCAGACCTTTGTCCTCACGCGGCCTGTCAGGCTTTGGAGGATAATTTGTTCTTTCGTTCCGATGATATTGGAGCGCAGGCTGTGGGTGAGACTTGTTTTTGCCAGGAACTGTCTTTTCTCTCCTTATTCTTAAGAGCTTACTGACCCCCAGGTTTACCGCCTCACCTCTGGGTGTAGCCAGCTGTCCTGGGTGGTGGTGACCTGGCTATGCAGCCACATGAGTCACACCTGTGTTTACCTGACCAGAGGCAGTGGCAGGAGGACAGGGCAGCGCAAGTCAGAGGCCCATCCTTGCCTTTGTTTTTAATGTAAAGCTGATTCCTCCCTTTTGTGGCCCCGCCTTTTTCTGTGGCACAGGCCCCTCCCACACTCCTTTCCCCAGCCCAGGTGGAAGCACCTGGAAGTCCCCGGCACCTTCTCATGGCCGCGTGCCGTGCAGGGGCCCTGCCTAGCCTCCTCACCCCGCAAGCGGTATGCACTCGTCGCCCCGCAGGACCTGGCTGACTCACAGGCGGTTTCTCCTGGGCTTTATGTTCAAGTCCTGGATGGTTTTCAGTCTTCATCTGTCACAGGTTCTGCTCCTCAGAACCCCTCCTGTTATCAGTACTTGCCCCTGAAACGGAGCAGAAAGACCGTAGGCACAGAGGAGGGCATGTTTATTGCAGGGAGGGAAGCCAACTTGGCATGGAGAGGAGGGCGGTGGCTACAGCCAGCGGAGGGAGGGAAGCCTTCCTGGAGGCGGTGACATGAGAACTTGACCTGGAGCCACAGACGATTCTGGCCCCGAGGCGGGGCGGTGGTGGCGGTGGTGGCCGTGCTCGGAGAACAGCCCGGCAGCAAATCAGACAGCCCGGGCCTGGCCGGGGCAGCGAGGGTGCCGTTCAAGTTTGCACTCAGCCTGTCTTTTTCACGTGAACTCTGGGAACCAGATTCTGTGGTGTCGTTAACACATGGGTTTTCTCGAATGTAGTGCAGAATTTTAAACCTGTCCTTTCACTCCGTTCTCAGTAGATGTGTCTCTCCATTTCAGCTGAAGGGAAGCTTTCACAGCCTTGGTTCTGCCAACCATCGTACCAGTCATCAGTGCCAGCGTCGTGTGACTTTTAAACGTATTAGTAAAGACTTACATCTTTCATGGAACTTTAGTGTAATGTGCTGAGAGAGTTCCATTAGAGTGAACCATGTGAACTTGCCAATGCTCCAGTATTTTCATGCACTAAAATGGCAATTTCATATGATTCAACCTAGTTGCTTATGGCTACAGTGCAGTAACGTTACACTGACCACATAAACCTCATAATGCAAGCACATTAGTTTGGCTCACCTGTTCTCCGGGAGCCATTTTTCCTCTGTTTTGTTTTCTTTATCACTAGTCATTGATTTAAAAAAACGTATTCTCGTATGTGCTTAGGGGTCAGCTGGGGGCGTCCTGTTCTGTTGAGGGCGGGGATAGTGGCGGGGAGCACAGTAACGGAGTAGCTGTATAGGAAGGGAATTCGGAGAAACCTGAAAGAGTATTTTGGCAAAAAGCCTGCAGGAACGCCTAGAACAAATGGCTTCCTTTGCTTTTTATCTTAAATGTCATGTTGGTTTATTATTTCTTGTTCACCGTCCGGCAACATCTTTTGAAACCCACACTTTTCCCGTTGAACTTGGCAGCAGCCGTGCGGCCCATCGGTGCTGGTGCTTCGCATGCCCCTCGTCCCGGCTGCTTCTGTTTCCTTGTGCTGGGCCAGTCGGTGACCCCGCTTCATGCAGCCCCAGTAGCTTCTCACTCCTCCTCACAGGCTGAGAGCTGCGCCGTCTGGTTAGGTGAGAGGCGTGTGGAGGACTGACAGAACATGGTCGATTTTGAAGGGAAGGTAGCAGTGTTTGACAGAAGTCACTTTGACCCTAACCAGTTTGGCGCAGTGGATAGAGCGTTGGCCTGTGGACTGAAGGGTCCTGGGTTTGATCCAGTCAAGGACACATGCCCGGGTTGTGGGCTCGATCCCCAGTAGGGGGTGTGCAGGAGGCAGTCGATCAATGGTTCTCTCTCATCATTGATGTTTCTCTCCCTCTCCCTCTCCCTTCCTCTCTGAAATCAGTAAAAACATATTTTTTAAAAAGTCACTTGGTAGTAATTAGGAGGGCCTGAAGACATTTTAACACTTAATTCCCTTATCCCAAATTTAAAAAGCAACCAGACAAAATCCTCTCAATGTAAACCATCTTGTATAAGAACACAACCACTTAAAGTTACACACTAAACATTATAACTTTATGTCCGTATTTATGTGTGGTTTATGTGGAAGCCTGTCCATTGCGCACAGTTTCAAGCAGAACGTAATGCAGTTTACGTGACGTGGGAGTGAAAGTTGAGAAAAGACTATCCCTGTCGCAACACCAAGCTCACGTCTGGGAATCTGGTCTTGGAGGTGTTGCAGCTCCCACGCAGTTAGCCTCCCAGGGAGCGTGAGAGGCCTGAGAAATGCACTTCCTGCTCACGCCTGAGAACAAGCCCAGAGGCTTTTCAATGCACATGATTATAAAGACCATTAAAAAGGTGATCTTGCTTAATCTGCAGTGGAGGACACTTTAAAAATCAAGATTGTTTTAATTTTCCTTTTGAAATATTCCATCAGTCTTTTATATATTTCTCTCCAGCTTCCTTATCTGGTTTTCTTACCTGTATCTCCCTCCGCTATAATCTGTCTGATTTATTATTTTCCAGGATGTATTAATTAAAGCACAGAGCTGCTCACACGCTTTCTATAATGGTTTCAAATTCTTGCCAGTATGAACTCCGTGGTCTTTGCTTCTCGGTTAGGTCCGCTGAGAAGGTTCTCCGCTCAGGCGCTCCAGCCCGTTTCCTACAGCCCGAGGGCCCCTGTCCTTCAGCCACTGCCCCACTCAGGCCGCGCTTCTGGCCGTCCATCCGCGCTGGGGCTTGTTCTCTCCTGGAAGAGTCTCTCTCTTGCTCTTGTGTTTCAGATTTTTCCTTCAAATGTCGTTTCTCCCTGCAGAGTCTTTCCTGATAGTTTTGGGCAGAAAAGATTCTCTCTCTTTCAAGACATAAATCACATTCCAAACTGGTTAGGGGAGGAATAAAAATATTTTGTGTGAAAGTATCAATATGTACATTCCCTGGCATGGTTTAAAGAGTATCAATTAATAACTTAAAATTTTTTAAAATACATTGTATCAATACAGATAAAGTTTAAAATAAGAGATAATTCAGTCTTTTTTTAAAAAAAATACTTAATTTAAAAATTTTAATAGAACAAAGTAATACGTAAAGTCTTTTGAAGTTCCTTGCAATGGTTTTATGACTCTAAATATTTTTTCCCATTGCTTTCAGGAACAAAATCTGATCTTGTTTATAGATTTTGAAAAAATACTTTAAAGAATAAGTTCTTCTTGATTTTTAGAGACAGAGAGGAAGGGAGAGGGAGGGAGAGAGAGAGAGAAACATCAATGAAAGAGAAGTATAGATTGGCTGCCTCCTGCACACCCCCTCCTGGGGTTTGAGTCTGCCACCTGGGAATGTGCCTGACCAGGAAGTGAACTGACAGCCTTTCAGTGCACGGATGATGCTCAGGGGCAGCCACACTGGCTGGGGCTTGTTGATGGGTTTTCACGCTCATGAAGAGGTTAGTTATGGTGTCAGAAACAGCTTTGTAGTTATAGAATCTGTTAAGGTGGGACAGAGTAGACTTAGTTTGTTATCCGTGTTGTCAAAATGGATAACAAATTGATTTCAGACCTAGGAGGTACTTGAACTGAAAAGGCTGATATATAAAATGTGATACTAAAAGTTTTAATGTATTAACTTTTTAAATGTGTAGAGAATTATAACAAAGTCATGAGGTTGGATATTAACTATGTATTAATAATTTCTTCTAGAACCTCCCTTCTGGATCATCACGGGTTGGAGCCATTAAACTTACCTACATTTCAAAGGTGATCTTTCTGTACTAGTTACATTTATGCTTGAATGGAGTGTGCATAAAAGGAGAAGTTTCCTTTCTGTGTCATTTAATGATGATGTTCAGGTTCAGATCGTACTGAAAATAGGACCTGAATACTATGTTTAGCATGTTCTTTGATAAAATTAGGAAGAATATGGAATTAACTTACAGGATGTAACACATTGCAAACTTTAACAGTAATTTCTGTGATGAGGTAAATGAACATCAGAAGGGGAGAAATCAGCAATTAGGTTCTATCTTCAGGAAACGGATAACATTTTTCTAAGTCTATTATATTTACTTACACTGTTTCCATTACCTTTACTTTTTCTTTACACTTTATTTTGAGGAAAATATGAACCATTCTATATAATAAAAGCCTAATATGCTAAGTGTCCGGTTGGCCGTTCAACCAATTAAAGTGTAATATGCTAATGATATGCTATGGCTGCTCAACTGCTCGCTATGATGTGCACTGACCACCAGGGGGCAGATGCTCCGAACCATAGGTTAGCTTGCTGCTGGGGTCCAGCCGATCGGGACTGAGTGAGATGGGCCGGACACGCCCTGAAGCCCTCCTGCAGTCCCTTCCCGGCTGCGTTCCTCCCTGTCCCCTGTCGTGCACCAGTGGGGTCCTTCGGCCTGGTCTGCGCCCTCTTGCAATCCAGGACCCCTCGGGGGATGTCGGAGAGCCATTTTTGCTCCGATCCTGCAGGCCAGGCCGAGGGACCCCACTGGTGGATAAAAGAATGATTCCCCCCCCCCCCCCCCATTTCACTTTTCTCTCTACTAATTTCTGTTTTCTTGTTTGTTGATTTTTCTGGCATTTAAAAAAATACTTATTTCAGAGAGGGAGGAAAAAGGGAGAGAGAGATAGAAGCATCAGTGATGAGAGAGAATCATTGATGGGCTGCTTCCTGCACGCCCCACACTGGGGATCGAGCCCACAACCTGGCCATGTGCCCTGACAGGGAATCGAACCGTGACCTGCTGGTTCGTGGGTCAATGCTTAACCACTGAGCCACACCAGCTGGGCTTTTCTGGCATTTTTGTAACACTATTTTTCTTTTTAAAAATTTTGATTTGATAATGTCAGGTATTTTCTATTCTGTGGGCTTTTTGTGTTTTACACAAAGTAATATTTTTGTGGATGATTTAAGATCTGAGCTGTGAAAAGTAGCACATAGTCTGCCTAAGCATACGCATACGCTTACTGTTCTGCATATGTCGGGATTTGTTAGCAAGGTCTTCAACAAGACGCCAGTTTACAGTGTGTCTCTGTTTAAAAGGTATTTTTATAAATAAAATACTTTGCTATCAGTATAACAATAGAACTGTTCATTCTCACCGACAAGAGAATTAGCCCCTGGACAATAAAGATGACATATTTTAAGGGAAATGTTTTGTGGTAAGGCCATATAATGTAAATTTATGAGACAAATGTTGTTTAAGTTTACCTCAAGTGTTCCTGTAAATTCAGACTTTTTTAAAATTTATTTTTTATTTTTTTCTCTTTTTAAATTAAGACATTTAATAAATACTTCAGGGTAGCTGGCAGCTTAAATTCTAGCAGACTATGAACAGGAAGCGTAGAATTGCATGGTGCGGGGAGTTGTAGGTCCCCAGTTGCTTGGTTGCCTGTGCTGCACATGCGTGCGCTGCGGCGTAAATGTGCCGCCAGCATTCCCACTCAGTGAGGTCGGGTGGAAAAGCCTCTTTTTCGGGAGTCGGCAGCTGAGGGAGCCATTGCCCGTCTGCGTGTGTCTTTACAGTTGCTTATTGCCTGGTCTTTTTACAAACGGGAGCTCTTTTTATTTCTAAAATTTTTCCAAGGTAAAGCGTGCTTTTATTTATTTATTTATTTTTTTGTTTATTTTTTATATTAGCACTTTATTTGTGCTTGGTTTTAATCAAGAATTGCTTTCTTTTAATTTTTATTTTTTTCAATTACAGTTTCCATTCAGCATAACTTTGTGTTGGTTTCAGGTGGGAAAATGGGAGCTCTTTGTAAAAATGAGCTATTAACTAAGCAAGCAGGCGGCCTGGCCAGCTGCTTTCCCTTTCTCCGTCGCTTCCCTTTGAAAACGTCACTTTCTCTGTGTAGTTCACTTTCATCTCTGTCCCCGGCTTACGCAAGTGTGAGGGCTGCAGTTAGCACTCACCGTAGACATGCCACTTCCCCAGAGCTGACTCCTGGAGCACGTGGCCGTGTGACTCAGAGCTGGGGCTTTAGAGTCGAGAGCACTTGGCAGTCCCGGCTTAGAGGGTAAAACAGTCCCCACACCGGGCACAGCAGGCTGTCGGCATGAATGGGCTTCCAGCAGCTGTGTTACCAGCAGGGATGGCAGCGAGTGGGGCCGTCCGGTGGCTCCACCTTCTGAAGGAGCCCGTGCTGCATTAGTAACGAGGCCCCTTAGCCCCGGATGCTCCACTGCAGCGGTCGCCAGCCAACCTTTCGGACCTCACGGACCACCCGTGCCCGCGGACCACCGGCTGGCGACCGCTGCCCTAACGTACCAGAGAGGATCCGGGCCAGTCTTTACTTCCTCGTCGCAGACTCCTGCCTGCTGGATTGTCGGGCTTTCTTAAGCATACATTCTCCCACCGTCACCTCCTAGAGTTCACAGCTAATTCAGAAATACACAGTTTTGGGAAGAAGTCATAGTTTTTTAGAGGTATTTTGGAAAATACTACAAGTAAATACATGTGTGACATAAAACTGAAAGGTTTGCTTTCAATTCTTCACATTTCCTTTGGGAGAAAAGTTTGCTCAGAGAACATGGAAGCGTCATTTGTTGCCAGCAGCTCACGAGGGGAGCCCGCAGCCACATGTAAACAGCGGTGCTTTCAGCTCCTCTGGAGTTTCCTCCCCCTCTGTGTGCTGGAGGTGGTGAGGAGGGAAGGTACACTGGCCGTGCGCTGTGTGGGCCGGCTGCGGCGCCATGCAGCAGCGAGTGACTCATCTCTTTCTTGTAGGTGAGCGATGCAACTAAGCTGAGGCCAAAGGCGGAGTTCTGTTTTGGTGAGTAGCCAGGTCTTACACGGCCGCTATTTTAAGTTAAACTAGTGTCACTACCTCCTTGTAAAGAAAGCAGTCGCCGAACCGCGCAGCACTCCTGAGGGCTGATGAGTTGTTCTCGGCAGGTTCCCCAGGACCACCTTCAGGGGAGGAAGGAGAGCTGCTGCTCCCGCCCCCCCAACCCCGCTCTCCCCCGCTCTCCCCACTCCTCCCGCTCTCCCCCGCTCTCCCCACTCCTCCCGCTCTCCCGGCTCTCCGGGGTCTCGCCCAGTCCCCCTCCCTTGGAGGGTAGCTGATGACCTGGTTATCAGGCACTTAGGAATGTCTGGTAGGTGTCCGCAATGCTTGGCACCGGGGCTGCCAGAGTAACGAGAAGCAGTTGCTGCCCTTAGAGCAGGGGTCCTCAAACTACGGCCCGCGGCCACATGCAAATACAAATATTGTATTTGTTCCCGTTTTGTTTTTTTACTTCAAAATAAGATATGTGCAGTGTGCACAGGAATTTGTTCATAGTTTTTTTTTTTAAACTATAGTCTGGCCCTCCAACGGTCTGAGGGACAGTGAACTGGCCCCCTGTTTAAAAAGTTTGAGGACCCCTGCTAGAGCCTCCCAGGCAGGCACCATGCTCGGTACCTGTGTCTGTGACATCAGGAGGGAGAGGAAAGGGCTGTAAAGCTTCGGGTTCTCGTGGGGCATCTCGGGAGCCAGGGGAGTCACACTGACTGCGGGGACCCTGGGGTGGTGGCCGCTCACCTGACCATCCTTTGCCCAGGGAGAGAAGAGGAGC
>NW_005872749.1:0-1931 GCF_000147115.1 Myotis lucifugus | reverse complement strand
GCAGGGGGTGGGCCGCGGGGGGGGGGAGCGCTTGTGAAACTGGAGGGAGGGGAGAGACTGAGGTGAGCACGTGGGCAGGAGTCGGGCCTAATATATTGTTGACAGGTGGTTATTTTTAGTATATGTGCTGCCGAAACGAGCACAACAAGTGGTTATTTTTAAACGATAGGTAAGAAATCAGCATCTGGAGAGTAGGCATAAGGCGAAGGTAGATTTAAAAAAATTTTTTTTGTATGAATAAGAGTTTTGGTGTTGGTAGATGAGTTAAGTAGCTTTCAAACTGTTACCTTACAGATGGGCCTGGATGAGGGTGGTGACAGCGGGGAGAGGAAGGGTGAGAAACATTAGGGGAGTACAGGGCCTGGGGGGCTGCACAGGTGGGGTGCGGGGGAGAGGTGTCGGGTCGCTTTGCTTCAGGCAAAGAGGTGAGGATCACGGAGAGCGATCAGGTCGGGGAGTGGGAAATGGTGGAGACCAGCAGGGGGATGTTCTGGTGACGGCCTGGGCGGAGCTGGCAGGTGGAGAGTGGAGACGCTGGGATCCGTGGGAACAGTGGGCGCTTGGTGCCCTCAGCGTGTCCGTGACAGGAGGGGCCTGAGTAGGATGGCAGCTGTCATCAGGAGGTGCTGTCCTCACCAGAGTAACGGCACACGGGGCAGGGCTGGCGGTGAGCCCTCTGTCCTGCTGGAGAGGCAGGTGGTGCTGGGACAGGAGTGAGGGAAAGCGTCTGACGCAGTCACGTGCCTCCAGTGAGAAGCAGGGTCTGAGTGGGTGCGATGTCGCTGTTGAGAGCACCTCGGAGGCTTTCGTCTCCACTGATGCTTGAGTGACCCACGAAGTAGAAAGTGGGGGGAGCGGCTGCCGCCCCCTGGCTGGGGAGACATCCCGGGAGAGGCGGGATCCCCAGGGCCTTTGGCGGAGGGGCCACCGTGGAGCTGGAGGTGGACATGGAACCGACCAGCTGGCTGTGCTGCTGCGGCTGCTGGGGAGTCCGTCTCCTCACTCTCCCGTCAGGACTCCTGTGGGCGGAGCATGCCTGAGCCTCGGGACGTCTAGGAAACGCTGTGCAGGTCCCGGCCCAGTGTCCCGGCCGAGGAGCTGAGAGCGGGGCCTCCCCACAGGTGGGCAGTGGCCGGGAGGAGCCTTCGGTGGGAGGGTCTCTGCGTGCCCTTGGCGGGGACGTAAAGGGAGTCGGCCTTTTGGGAAGACGACTTGCCAACATCTGTAAGAATTTTTAATATGAATTCCCTTTGCTCCAACGTGTTTACGTTCAGAAACTTATCCTATAGAAACGCTAGCCTAAGGAGAAATGTATGTATGTGAAATGTATGTTTTATTGGGATAGTTTATATAATTTCAAAAATTGGAATAGCCTACATGTCCATCATTAGGGGGTGGGTCGAATATATTGTATTTTTGTTTAATGAAAGACGTGGCCATTAAAAATAAGAATTTTACCCTTGTTATTGAGTGATATAGCAGTGCTACATATGGTCACAGTATTGAACCTAGCATGGTGTTTCATCTGCTACAAACATAAACTTGGAGGTAACAAGTGCAGAATTTCATGTATTGTAGTTTATTTTTTCTCTCAACAGTTATGAACGCAGGGATGAGGAAATATTTCCTACAAGCTAATGATCAGCAGGACCTAGTAGAATGGGTCAATGTGTTGAACAAAGCTATAAAAATTACAGTAAGTATTTGTACTTTAAAGTTTTAATGTCTGGGAGTAATTGTACATTTTGAAAACACACCTACTGGGTAATAACTGAATTGCCAATAGGTTGCTCCTCACCGTTTGTGGAAGGGGTCGGGGTTTGGGATGTGACTGCATTTCCTGTCCATGGTGACTGCCCTTCACCCAGCCCGGGAGCTGCTTTAGCTGCCTGCGTCCCTGTGGGTCTCAGCGCGGCTGGTGGCGATGTTTC
>NW_005872748.1:33208-45447 GCF_000147115.1 Myotis lucifugus | reverse complement strand
ACACACACAAAAGGAGGGGACCCACAGGACTGACTTGAACCCAAAGAATGTGAAGTCGGGTCTGACCGGTGTGGCTCAGTGGATAGAGCGCCGGCCTGCGGACTGAAGGGTCCCGGGTTCGATTCCGGTCAAGGGCAGGTACCTTGGTTGCGGGCACATCCCCAGTAGGGGGCGTGCAGGAGGCAGCTGATCGATGTTTCTCTCTCATCGATGTTTCTAACTCTCTGTCTCTCTCCCTTCCTCTCTGTACAAAATCAATAAAATATATTTTTAAAAAAGAATGTGAAGTCGGGTCATTCGACCGGACAGCCACCCCCCTCTCAGAAGGAAGGCGCCGTCACCAGCGCCCAATCGCCACGCAAGGGTCCCCCCGGAAACACAACGGAAGGCGGACTGGAACTTACTTGTCAAACAGGACGATGTCTGGGGTCCAGAGAGCGTCTGACGGGACCCGGATGGCTCGGATCCCCCCGTAGTCCTCGGGGTTCCACCGGAGCTTCACGTCTCTCCACTCCTTTGAGACAAAGACAACGGCGTCGATTTCAACGGACTCAACCCTCACAGGGACTGGAAACGGTCAGACAGGAAAGCTTGGCCCCTCCCGACGGAGAGAGCGCCGGGCGCGCCTTCCCCATGGGCGCTGGGCCGCCTGTCCCTGCGGCCGCAGCTCTGAGCTCGGTCCCCGCGGCACAGGGAGCGCCAGGCGGCGTGTGCTCACGGCTCTGCTGTCACCCCTTCGCCAACCGCCAGCCGGGCCCAGGAGGTGCAGCCTCGGGCATCTAGGGTCCGGGTTCGAGGGAAACATGCCTTTTCCAGCTGTGCGACACGGACCGGCCGGACTGCTTCATGCAAACAGCAGCTGGACGCATTCCACGTTCCACACACGCAAACACCTTGTCCGGCCTCCACGGGGGAACGACGCTGGGATCATGTCAGGTTAAGACTCGCACCCCAAGGAAAGCACCGTGCCTTTTAGGAGTTCAGGGTCGGGGAAGTGGTGGTCGGTACTAAAAAGCAGGGACACTGGGGCGGTGGGGGCTTGCCCAGGGTGGGAATGGCTGGGGGTGGTGTCAATTGGAGAAAAAGGAGACATACGTAAAACTTCAGACAATAATAAAAAAAAGTAGGGACAGCCCGGCCAGCGTGGCTCAGTGGTTGAGCGTCAAGCTATGAACCAGGAGGTCAGGGTTTGATTCCAGGTCAGGGCACAGGCCCGGGTTGCGGGCTCCATCCCCAGTGTGGGGCGTGCAGGAGGCAGCCAATCCACGATTCTCTCTTGTTGATGCTTCTAATTCTCTGTCCCTCTCCCTTCCTCTCTCTCTAAAAAGAAATAAAAACATATTTTTTAAAATAAATAAAAAATAAAGCCCTAGCTGGTGTGGCTCAGTGGGTAGAGCTTCGGCCTGCGGACTAAAGGGTCCCGGGTTCGATTCCGGTCAAGGTCACGGACCTCGGTTGCAGGCTCCCCGGTCCTGGTCAGGGTGCGTGCAGGAGGCAACCAATTGATGTGTCTCTCTCACAACAAAGTTTCTCTCTGTCTTTCCCTCTTCCTTCCATTCTCTCTAAAAGTCAATGGAAAAATATCCTCGGGGGAGGATTCACAACAGTAAGTAAATAAATAAGAGGTCCCAGGTTCGATTCCAGCCAAGGGCATGGACCTGGGTTGCGGGCACATCCCCAGTGGGGGGCGTGCAGGAGGCAGCTGATGGATGTTTCTCTCTCATCGATGTTTCTAGCTCTCTCTCCCTCTCCCTTCCTCTCTGTAAAAATCAATAAAATATATTTAAAATATATATATAGATCCCAACACACCCTATTTTAGTTCCCAGCGTATTTTCCCCAGCTGATCAGTGTTCACTGCTGCTCCCCAGCGCCCGGCACTCAGATAACACCAACCCAGTAAACACGAGAACTCCACCACCCGGTCGGCCTGCCTCCCGCCAACCCGCCCAGCCCAGCCCTCCCTCGCGCCCTCCGTGCCGCACACCCTGTAGTGACAGGGTCGCCGGGCGCCAGGGGCGGCCTTTTGCGTTTGATACGTACCTGCTTCAACCAGACATTCGTGGTCATGAGCTGGTTCTTCTCGTCCTGAAAAACAGAGATTTCAATGAGGCCGACGGTTCCAACTGCGGACACCATGATTCCCTAAATACGAGTTCTCTCATTTTATGCCAACGCTCGCCCCGGGTGGGACCTGCGTTCTGTTCATCCGTCCACAAAGGCAGGGCCCTTTTCCAGCCTCGTGTCACATGATTCCTCCCAACGCACGCTGCATTTCAGACAAACTGCCCTCACGCTCACCATCGGCGTTTTTAGATTTAACACTCATCGTCTCAACCACCACATTTCCCCAGATCTGACAAAGATACAACCTAAGAGATGAGCACAGTGGAACTTTATGTACTTGCTGTACACGGGCCCTGGCTGGTGTGGCTCAGTGGATAGAGCGCTGGGCTGCAGACTGAAAGGTCCCGGGTTCAATTCCTGTCAAGGACACACGCCTGGATGGTGGGCTCGATCCCCAGTGTGGGGTGTGCAGGAGGCAGCCGATCAATGATTCTCTCATCATGGATGTTTCCATCTCTCTCTCCCTCTCCCTTCCTCTCTGAGATCAATAAAATAGATATTAAAAGAAAAAAAAAAGATTGCCCTCACCGGTTTGGCTCAGTGGATAGAGCATCGGCCTGCGGACTGAAGGGTCCCGGGTTCGATTCTGGTCAAGGGCATGTACCTTGGTTGCGGGCACATCCCCAGTGGGGGGTGTGCAGGAGGCAGCTGATTGATGTTTCTCTCTCATCAATGTTTCTAACTCTCTATCCCTCTACCTTCCTCTCTGTAAAAAATCAATAAAATATATATATATTTTTAAAAAGATCATAGCCACCAACCACAACACACTGTGTAAGTTACAACACTCAGCACAGAGCCCTGGCTGGTGTTGCTCAGTGGATAGAGCCCTGGCCCGTCCCTAAGACAGGAGAACGACCCGGAAGGGAGGAGGAGGAGGCCCCAGGGAAGCGGGTCCCAGAGGCGAAGGCGGCCGTGGGGTCCTCGCCCGGGAAGCAGGGGCCCGGGGGGCACCGCCTGGCCGTCCCTCTTAGGCGGCCAAGGCTCCGAAGAGCAATTTCAACCACACGGAGCGTGAGGCCGGGTCCGGAAGGACTCGCACACCTACCACGTCCACCAGCTGAGATATGGCGAGGCCGGGTCCGGACGGACTCGCACACCTACCACGTCCACCAGCTGAGATATGGCGAGGCCGGGTCCGGACGGACTCGCACACCTACCACGTCCACCAGCTGAGATATGGCGAGGCCGAACTTTATTCCGATCTTGTCGTCCAGGCGCTCCACGGGGCGGACCCACCTCTCGTAGTCCTGAAACAGATCCTTGAACAAGCTGTCCTCGTGCTTGGCCACAAAGAACGGTTCAGCCGGGCCTGTGTCACAGATTGTCAAAAGTTAGTATGTTGGCTTCTCTCCTGCCACATACTTCGACTAAAAACACACACACACACACACACACACACACACACAAAAGTTTGTCATGGTCCTGGCCAGTGTGGCTCAGTGGATAGAGCGCCGACCTGCAGACTGAAAGGTCCCAGGTTCGATCCCGGTCAGGGCACAGGCCCGGGTTGTGGGCTCGATCCCCAGTGGGGGACTTGCAGGAGGCAGCCGATCCATGATTCTCTCTCATCACGGATGTTTCTATCTCTTCCTTCCTCTCTGAAATCAATAAAAATATATTTTCAGAAAAAGTTTGTCATCATTCATAACCCCAAAACTATTACTTAGGCTATGATTAATAGTCCTTTTCAAGTGCAATATTAATACAAACGTCTGCGATCAATGAGGACCACTCTGTTCAGATACATTTCTTAGTTAATCCGATTACTCGCGCGGGAACATGCTGAGTTCCTTAAGGAGCACTCAACTCAATACAGAGGCACTTAGACTCTAAGGAACCGCCCGGCCGGCGTGGCTCAGTGGTCAAGCGGCACCCCGGGAAGTCACGGTTCGTTTCCCAGTCAGGACACACGCCCGGGTCGTGGGCTCGATCCCCGGTAGGGGGCGTGCGTGGAGGCAGCCGATCCATGATGCATTGTCATCATTGATGTTTCTGTCTCTTTTTCCCTCTCCCTTCCTCTCTCTGAAATCAATCCTATATAATAAAAGGCTAATATGCAAATCGACCGAACGGCGGAACGACCGGTCGCTATGATGCGCACTGACCACCAGGGGGCAGGCGCTCAACTCAGGAGCTGCCCCCTGGTGGTCAGTGTGCTCCCACAGGGGGAGCGCCACTCAGCCGGCTCATGGCTGGCGAGCGCAGCAGCGGTGGCAGGAGCCTCTCCTGTCTCCACTGCAGGCAGATGGTAAGGAGCTAGGGGTTCTGGACTGCGAGAGCCTGGACTGTGAGAGGGATGTCTGACTGCCGGCTTAGGATCAGGCCTAAGCTGGCAGGTGGACATCCCCCCAAGGGGGTCCCAGACTGCGAGAGGGCACAGGCCGGGCTGAGGGACCCCCCCTCCCCCAGTGCGCAAATATCATGCACCGGGCCTCTAGTAAAGATACATTTAAAAACAAACAGACACAGTTCTTTTTTTTTTTTTAATATATTTTATTGATTTTTTACAGAGAGGAAGGGAGAGGGATAGAGAGTTAGAAACATCGATGAGAGAGAAACATCGATCAGCCGCCTCCTGCGCATCTCCTACTGGGATGTGCCCGCAACCCAGGTACATGCCCTTGACCGGAATCGAACCTGGGACCTTTCAGTCCGCAGGTCGACGCTCTATCCACTGAGCCAAACCGGTTTCGGCAACAGACACAGTTCTGATGTTATGCCCCCCATGTGGCTCTTTGGCCCCTTGGGTGTGGCTCTTCCTAAGCCTGAGGAGCACCCTAATTAAGTGAATAACAATGTACCTACCTATATAGTTTAAGTTTAAAAAATTTGGCTCTCAAAAGAAATTTCAATCGTGGTACTGTTGATATTTGGCTCTGTTGACTAATGAGTTTGCCGACCACTGCTCTAGGGTAACTACTGCTCAGTTTGATGTACAGACATTTTAAAAAACGCAGACACAGAGGAATAACAAAAGTCTTCTCTTTAAGTTCTGCGACTTGCTCTTTTTTTTTTTTTTTCATTCAGTGCTCGATGTCGGTACCCGTCTATCCATCTCCAGTCTCTCTTCACAGGTGGCAAGGGGGTCCGGGCCACGGGTGTGCTGTCATTTACGTAAGCTTTCTCCACCGACGGGCGTGTCTATTATAGTCCCCGGTTTGGGGTTATTTCTGACAGCGCCACAGTGGGAAAATGCTGTCGTTACCGTCCTTGTACGCCTTTTCTTTCCACACTTACACAGAATTTATGGCACTGACTCTTAGAACTGCTGAGTCAAGCGAACACGCATTTCCAATCTTGCCAGTTGCTGCCAATGGCGTGCCCGTTCGTCTGCACCAGCCGTCATAAGAATAAAATAAGATAATATATCTGAAAGCTTTGTAAGAGGGTAGAGGCTATTGTGTCCCCAACGCATAAGCCAGGCATTCCCCTCTAGGTCTCCTTGGATCTTTTTTTTTAAGTTCACAAAAAGTGACTTATATCCCTTTTTTTTTTTTTCCCAAATCCTTTTGTAACAGTCCCAGGAAGGCTATTTTGAGCAATGGCGAGCTAATACAGCAGTGAACACAATCAGCCGATTTGTCAGCAAGAAGAAAGCTGTGCTATAGCCAACACTTTCAATGTGACAGATAAGTACTTACCAGTCACTGTTTTAAGTATTACAGGTGAAATGCAGAGGGTGTGTGGTTTTTTTCCCCCCCATTCTAGGATTTTCATGATATTTTCTACTAGAGGCTCGGTGCATGGAAATTCATGCACTGGAGGGGGGGTCCCTCGGCCCGGCCTGCCCCCTCTCACAGTCGGGGAGCCCTCAGGGGCGGGAGGCGACCTGGCGATCAGGGGAAGGTGATGCCCCCATCACACCTCTGCTGCTGCCACTGCCAGCAGCGCAAGCCTGGGCCGGCCCTGGTTACCTGAGCCTCGGGTGGCCCTGGGCGGCTGGGGGGCTGAGGGAACTGGGCGCCGCCATCTTTGAGGGCGTGGTAGTCAATTAGCATATTCCCTCCTTATTAGCATATTCCCTCCTTATTGACTGTGGGCGCCCTGGTGGTCAGTGCATGTCATAGCGAGCTGTTGAGCGGCCTTAGCATATCATTAACATACTGCACTTTGGTTGGTTGAACAGACGACCAGAAGACCGGATACTTAGAATATCAGGCTTTTATTATATAGGATGTGCATAACCCACGGACACAGACAATAGGGTGGTGAAGGCCTGGGGCAGGGACAGGATGGGCTAGAAGCGGCCAATGGGGGGGGAAGGGGACATTTGTAATACTTTCAACAATAAAGATTTCTTAAAAAATATATATTTCTTTATTGATTTCAGAGAGGGAGAGATAGAAACATCAATGTTGAGAGAGAATCATTGATTGGCTGTCTCCTGCACGCCCCCTAGTGGGGATCGAGCCGCGATCCGGGCATGTGCCCTTGGCCAGAATGGAACCCGGGACCCCTCAGTCTGCACACCGACGCTCTAACCACTGAGCCAAACCGGCCAGGGCTAAAGATTTTTTTTTAAAAAAAATCAAGGTGGCTGGGTTGGTGGTGGCGGAGAGGGGTGGGGGAGACGAGGGGAACAATTTTGTTCCCTAAGGCACATTGGATACCATCTGGAGACCTTTTTGGGCGGACGCTACCGGCATCTTGTGAACAGAGGCCAGGGATGCCGCCACACAACCTACAAAGCCAGGACAGTCTTCAAAACAAAGACCCACCCAGCCCCAGAGGAGGAACCCTGAGCTAGAGGGACAATAGGTCTCCCCAATTCCACATCTACCCCGGGGACCGTAAAATAAAAAGAACAAAAATAATATCAAAAGTTCAGCCCGGCCTGTGTGGCTCAGTGGTTGGGCGTCAACCCACAGGAACCAGGAGGTCACAGGTTTGAGTCCCAGTCGGTCGGGGCACAAGCCAGGCTGTGGACTCGGCCCCCAGGAGAGGGCGTGCAGGAGGCAGCTGACCGATGTTTCTATCTCTATCCCTCTCCCTCTCCCTCTAAAAATCAATAAAAACACATATATACTTTTTTAAAGTTCACGTTGCCTTTTTTGTCAGAATTCAAATATTTATACCTAATTCCTACTTTTTACCGATAAAAGGTTATGTTTTACAATTCTACGTTAGAAGAAAAAGAGCAGAAGGTCACTGAATTAAACACAGGAGAGACAATGTCACGCTCCCCAAAATAGAAACAGAACATTTAAATTACAATTTTAGTCACCGAGCAGAAAAGGATCGTTAAAAATAATGGGCTGGCCCTGACCGGTGTGGCTCAGTGGGTAGAGCGTCGGCCTGCGGACTGAAGGGTCCCGGGTTCGATTCCGGTCAAGGGCATGTACCTGGGTTGCGGGCACATCCCCAGTGGGGGGCGTGCAGGAGGCAGCCGATGGATGTTTCTCTCTCATGGATGTTTCTACTAACTCCCATTGCCAAGACATGCTTATTTCATATTAAATTTAAAAATTTCATCTGAAAGAATTTAATTCCAATTTTTAGGGGAGAATAATAATGCTATTAGAAGAAAAAAATGTTCTGTACTGAAATCACAGTACTAAACATTCACATACTAATTATCAAAAATGACTTCCTAGATCTAATTTATAGATTATAGTTTTAAAAAAAAAAAACCTTTTCTGAAAAGGCTATATTCATAAACTCTGGTCTAAAATGTATCCAGAGATACACAGATCAATAAAACCCTATAAGCCCTGGCTGGTGTGGCTCAGTGGATAGAGCGTCGGCCTTCGGACTGAAGGGTCCCGGGTTCGATTCCCGGTCAAGGGCACATGCCCGGGTTGCGGGTTCAATCCCCAGTGCGGGGCGTGCAGAAGGTGGCCAATCAATGCTTATCTATCATCACGGATGTTTCTATCTCTCTCTCCCTTCCCTTTCCTCTCTGAAATCAATAAAAATATATTTTAAAAAATAATTAAAAAAAATAAAACCCTTCAGATGCTCGGTCTAGCTCTAGCTCATAGAGCAGACTTAGTATCTGCAAGGAAGCCGAAATAATTGTTCGTTGCAGATTAAATTGCGTAAAAAAGTTATTTCCTGCCGAAACCGGTTTGGCTCAGTGGATAGAGCGTCGGCCTGCGGACCGAAGGGTCCCGGGTTCGATTCCGGTCAAGGGCATGTACCTGGGTTTCGGGCACATCCCCTATGGGGGATGTGCAGGAAGCAGCTGATCGATGTTTCTCTTTCATCAATGTTTCTGACTCTCTATCTCTCTCCCTTCCTCTCTGTAAAAAATCAATAAAATATATTTAAAAAAAAAAGTTATTTCCTTACACGAGGCACTTAGATAGATGCCCTTTTGGATGTAATCCTAACAAAAGTAGAGGGGACAGCCCTGGCCGGGGGGGTAGCTCAGTTGGTTGAGCGTGGTCCCATGAACCAAGAGGTCAAAGGTTCCATTCCTGGTCAGGACCCGTACAAGGATCAATCAGTGACAGCATAAATAAGTGGAACAGCAAACTGATGCTTCTCTCTCTCTCTCAAATCAATCAATAAATTAAAAAAAAAATTTAAGTAGAGGTGACATCTACTTTGTGTGCATTTGTTAACTTCTGAAAATGACTAAAGGTGAGAAGGAAAAAACCTTCCATAGTTTTCATTTTCTTTTTTTAAAAATATATTTTATTGATTTTTTTACAGAGAGGAAGGGAGAGGGATAGAGAGCCAGAAACATTGATCAGCTGCCTCCTGCACACCCCCCACTGGGGATGTGCCCGCAACCAAGGCACATGCCCTTGACCGGAATCGAACCTGGGACCCTTCAGTCCGCAGGCCGACGCTCTATCCACTGAGCCACACCGGTTAGGGCCTCATTTCCTACTAATTACTTTATTTTCCTTTCAATGAAACGGAACGCAGCCGACTCCGTGCACTAAAAATAAAACTTCGACCATTTAACATGTCACACAACTGCACTGCGGACAAATATAACTGACCAGTGACCATCTCATCTCCACAAATCACTGTCCCAGTCATAGCCATGTCGGTTTAAAAGACCCGTCTTATCTTTTTAAAAATATATATGTACATTTTTATTGATTTCAGAGAGGAAGGGAGAGGGAGCGAGAGATAGAAACATCCACGTGAGAGAGACACATCGATAGGTTGCCCCCTGCACGTGCCCCGACCAGGGCCGGGGATCGAGCCTGCAATGGAGTTCCGTGCCCTTAACGGAACTCGAACCCAGGACACTTCAGTCTGTGGGCCTATGCTCTTCCCATTGGCAGATTGCTTTTCTGGAGGGCAAATTCCTTTAAAAAAAAAAAAAAAAAGGTGAACTCTTTTCAAAAACCATTCCAGTGTTTACCAACTCTCATTGCCAAGACATGCTTACTTCATATTAAATTTAAAGATTTCATCGGAAAGAATTTAATTCCAATTTTTAGGGGAGGAGAATAATGCTATCAGAAGAAAAATAATGTTCTGTACTGAAATCACAGTACTGAACACTCATATACTAATTATCAAAAATGACTTCCTAGATCTAATTTATAGATTATGAAAAAAACACACACAAAACCTTTTCTGAAAATGACTATAAAATGAGAGGGGTAGCCCTAGCTGATTTGAGCCAAATCAGGGCTACCTCTGTCATTTCGTTTAATTTATTTTTAAAATATATTTTTATTGATTTCAGAGAGAAAGGGGGAGGGAGAGAGATAGGAACATCCATGATGAGAGAGAATCATGGATCGGCTGCCTCCTGCACGCCCCACTGGAGATTGAGCCCACAACCTGGGCATGTGCCCTTATGGGAATCGAACCGGTGACTTCCTGGTTCATAGGTCGACGCTCAAGCACTGAGCCACGCAGGTCTAGCTACCCTCTCCTTTTTTTTGTTTTAATATGTTTTTATTGATTTCAGAGAGGAAGGGAGAGGGAGGGAGAGACAGAAACATCAATGATGAGAGAGGATCATGGATCGGCTGCCTCCTGCAAGCCCCACACTGGAGATCGAGCCCACAACCCGGGCATGTGCCCTGACCAGGTATTGAACCCGTGACCTCCTGGTTCCTAGGTCGACCCTCAACCCCTGAGCCACGGGCCGGGCTGCCCTCTCCTTTTAAAGCGGGAGAAAGAAAGGGTCAGCGAGGCCGAGCAACACGCCAACGGAAACGCAGTGACAGGCCCCCTCCCGCCAGACAGTGCCGTCCGCCCCCCGACTTCAAGGGAACTGTACCCCACAGCGAGCGGACACGCAGGAGCCCCTGTGCCCTTCCTCCCCCGCTCACTGTCCCTTCGATCTTGAAGCGGTCACTTCCCACGAGCTCGGATCTGGGCGTGTGAGCGCCAGGGTGGGAGGAGGACAGGGCTGTGCCACGTGTTCACCCACCGACCCCGGCCGGACTCCCACCGCCGCGAGGGCTTCCCGGCCCGGAGACCGGCAGGGTCACGGGCGCCGCCCCGGGCTCACGTGGGACGGAGGGAAGAGCAAACAGAGCCGCAGCGCAGCGTGACGGTCAGCGAGGGGGAAGCGAGCGGCTCTCCTGGTTCGGATGCAACACCGAACACACACACGCGTGCGTGCGCACATGCACACACGCACACATGCGTGAACACACGCACAAACATGCACATGCACACACCCATGTGCACACGCACGTACATGCACACGCCTATGCACACGTGTCACATGCACGCCCGCGCACATACGTACATGCAGGCCCACACAGTGCACATGCGCACACGTACGCACACATGTGTGCACACGTGCACACGCGCACACGTACGCACACATGTGTGCACACACGCACATGCACACTTGCGCGCGCACGTACTGCACACATCCGAACATGGGCGCACATGCACACACATGCACACACTCGTACATGCACATCCGCACGCGCATGCACACACACGTACATGCACACAGACGCACACGCGCACACATGCACGCACATGCACGCACACACTCGTACATGCACATCCGCACATGGGTGCACGCACACGTACATGCACACATGCACACGCACACACATACACACACGCACAGGATCGCTATTGGCACCGTGGCACACTCAGCTGTGACGCGTTATATTAAAACGGAGGGAAAAAGAATGTCAGCCACGGCACCTGGCAATTCATCCGCATTATTTAACCCTGCAAACAGCTCGGAGGAAAGGAGTATTAATCCACTTTGTTTTTTGTTTGTTTTGTGTGTGTGTGTTTTTTTAAAGAAAGAAGCCAGCGGAGACGAGCCACATTATGAGTCATGACGTGAGCCCAAGGTTTGTCTGGCTCCGCAATCCCATTCCTACCCCTCACATTCCCCCCCTGTCACCCCCACCCCCGTTAAACCAGGACTCGCTCCCTGCACAGGACTTTTTTTTTAAATATATATTATATTTATTGATTTAAGAGAGGAAGGGAGAAGGAGAGAGAGAAACATCCATGATGAGAGAGAACCATGGATCGGCTGCCTCCTGCACGCCCCACACTGGGGATCGAACCCGCAACCCGGGCCTGTGCCCTTGACCAGGAATCGAACCCGGGACCCTTTGGTCCGCAGGCCGGCGCTCTATCCACGAGCCCCACCGGCCGGGCAGGACTCTCTTCCTTTGTTTAAAACGCCCTCCACGCCATCCCTCTTCCGTCCCCATTAAGCAGCAGGTTCTGCAGCAGTAACTCTGTTCCGGACGGACTGCTTCCTGCCATCGGAAACCACCGCTTCAAAGCCGGAGGGAGGGAGCGGCCGGAAAGGTCCTCCTTATGCCCAAGTGCGGCCTCCTCTTTCTAAGAACCAGGCTCACAGCCCGGCCCGGCTCCGGGAGCGGCACCGAAAGGTCAAAAGGTCACGGGTTCACCTCCAGGTCAAGGGCAGGTACCTGGGCTGCAAGGGCAACCCATGGATGGATGTTTCTCTCTCTCTTCTCCCTCCCTTCCGATCTCTTTTAAAAAATCAATGGAAAAAATACCCTCAGGTGAGAATTAACAGCCAAAAAAAAAAAATCAATTAAAAAAAAAACACCTTCTCGGGTAAGGATTAAAAAAAACCTTTTTTTAAAAAAAGAACAACACTTAGAAAAACAGAGCTATCACCTGGCCGGTGTGGCTCAGTGGATAGAGCGTCCGGCCTGCGGACTGAAGGGTCC
>NW_005872748.1:20166-31995 GCF_000147115.1 Myotis lucifugus | reverse complement strand
ACCCACTATAGTCCCACCCCGTCCCTTTTAGCCCCGCCCTCAGGCCACTCAGTCTCAGTTCGCCCCGCCTCATCTACTCATAGTTAATGCTTTTTCAGCTCCGCTCATTTGCATCTAACCCGCCCCACCGCTAAAGCCCCGCCCCGCCATCTATAGCCCCGCCCTCCTGTCCCTTAGTCTACCTACAGCCCCGCCCCCGTCCCGCCCAGCTAGATCCCGGCCCCACCTTTGGTCCCCAGCCTGTCCACTTCCAGCCCTGGCCCCGCCTCCAGACCAGGCAGGTGGCAAATGCGACCCTGGCGTTAGGGGAGGTTCAGAGGCCAGCGTGGCAACGGGTGCCAGTGTGCCCTCAGCTAACCCTGGGCCAGGCCTTGCACACCCCTAGGGATACCGGCCATTCATTAACACCTGCACCCAGAGGCAGGCGACAGACGGACAGAGAGAAAACTGTGACATGAAGCCTGGCAGGTGTGGCTCAGTGGTTGAGCCTGGACCTATGACCCAGGAAAATAAAAATATGTTTTTTTAAAAGAAAGAAAGAAAACTGTGACATGACCACATAGTCGCTAGAGGTGGGATGTGCCCCTGGCTCAGCCCCCGCCAAGGATACCTCCCAGCAGCCTGCGGCCTCCTGGGGTGATGGGGTCAAGCGACCCCACAGGAGGCCTGGTCCCAGGTCAGCCAGGCCACTGGGCAAGTACCCTCCCTCTGGGCCAGTTTCCTCATTCATCTATATCTATCTATCATCTATCTATCTATCTATATCATCTATCTATCTATCTATCTATCTATCTAAGGCTAATATGCAAAGTGTCCCCTCTGGAGTTTGACCAGGAGTTTGACCGCTTGCTATGACGTGTACTGACCACCAGGGGGCAGTGCGGAATGAAGTAAGGCCCAGGCCGGCAGCCAGCAGCCAGGGAAGGAAGGCCCCAGCCGGCAGCTGGAAGGCCCACTTGGGCCCTGATCCCTGGCCAGGCCTAATGACTCTACCCATGCATGAATTTCGTGCACCGGGCCTCTAGTATATATATAATTGATTTCAGAGAGCAAGGGAGAGGGAGAGAGAGAGACAGAAACATCAATGATGAGAGAGAATCACCACTCGGCTGCCTCCTGCACGCCCCACACTGGGGATCGAGCCCACAACCTGGGCCTGTGCCCTGACCAGGAATCGAACCGTGGCCTCCTGGTTCAGAGGTCGATGCTCAATCACTGAGCCACACCGGCCGGGCCAGTTTCCTCCTTCTTAAACCAAGCAGGTCACCAGGAGGACTCACCCTCATCCGGGCCGTCCACTGAGATGACATGCAATGGCCTCAGACGCCACCAATGAACACCTGGAAACACCCGTGACTCCATCTGCCACAGACGCTTGTGACTGACCGACTCGGCCAGCGGCAGGCCCCCGGCACAGCCTGCCGGGCCCTCCCTTCCATCCCTTCCGTCCATAATTGACTAGGAAGCTTCCTTTGGCTGCAGAGGTTCTGCGGCATCACCTTTAAGCCGCGTGGCAGAGCGTGGCACGATCTTTCACAGAGAGCTTCATGGAGGTGATCCCCTCAGACTCCCTGTGCAAAGGAATGTCACGCCGAGCACCACGTTGCAAATCGGTTTAGAATCTAAACCTGGTTGCAAAGAATCTAAACGGAAAATTTTGACTTTTTTTCCTAGGTCTAAGTACCACCAGAAAAATGGGAACAAAACCCACTGAAGTGAGTCTTTTTTAAAAAAAATATATATTTTTATTGATTTCAGAGAGGAAAGGAGAGAGAGAGAGAGAGAAACATCAATGATGAGAGAAAATCATCAATCGGCTCCCTCCTGCACGCCCCACACTGGGGATCGAGCCGGCAACCCAGGCCTGTGCCCTTGACCAAAATCGAACCTGGGACCCTTCAGTTCAGAGGCCGACGCTCTGTCCACTGAGCCAAACCAGCTAGGGCTGAAGTGAGTCTTCTTAACTGGATTTAAAGAAAAGGGACACAAGATGACCTATGAACCAGGAGGTCATGGTCGATTCCGGTCAAGGGCACGTGCCTGGGTTGCAGGCTCGATTCCCAGTGTGGAGTGTGCAGGAGGCAGCCGATCAGTGATTCTCTTTCATCGTGGGTGCTTCTATCTCTCTGTCCCCCCTCTCCCTTCCTCTCTGAAATCAATAAAAAAAAATATATTTTTAAAAAGGGACAAGTTGATGACTGGGTGAGTCATTCATGACACCTCAGCACAGGGAGGCAAGAGCATTTATTGCCCCTGTCCTGCAAGTTTCTATTTTGCCCTAAAGAATTGATGGGGCACACAGACACTTATGCAATCCCCCCCTAACAGTGTTGGCAGAACAGCGTAGGGTGTTATTGCATTTCTACGGAGCGGAGCCTTGGTCCCGGGTGACTGAAGGTCACGGTGCCCCTCAGTGGAGACGCTGGAATTAAATGGTTGTCAGCTCCGCCACAGCGAGCGCCACTGTAGTCTCAGACCTCCCAGGTTTCCATCACTAACCACAGAGGCTGGCTTCCGCGGCACATCTCCTAAAATTGGACCGATACAGGGATTGGCACGGCCCCTGCGCAAGGATGACACGCAAATTCATGAGGCGTTAAAAAAAAATAAACTAAGATGCCCGGCCGGCGTGGCTCGGTGGTCAGGCGTAGAGGTCACAATTCGATTCCCGGTCAGGGCACAGGCCCGGGTTTCGGGCTCGATCCCCAGTAGGGGGCGTGCAGGAGGCAGCCGATCCCTGATTCTCTCTCATCATGGATGTTTCTCTCTCTCTCTCCCTCTCCCTTCTTCTCTGAAATCAATGACGATGTATTAAAATCCTAGAGGCCCGGTGCATGGATTCGTGCACTGGTGGGGTCCCTCGGCCTGGCCTGCACCTCTCACCATCTGGGGGATGTCAGAGAGCCGGTTTCAGCCTGATCCCCACAGGCCAGGGAGGGACCCCACCCATGCACAAATTTGTGCACCGGGCCTCTAGTATGCATATAAGATCTTTGGTTAATCTCTTCCCGCCCTCCCCCATCCCCTCTTCCCTCTGAGATTCATCAGTCTGTTCCATGTTTCCATGACTGTGCATTGAGCGTCTGCCCCCTGGTGGTCAGTGCGCATCATAGCTACCGGTCAAATGGTCGGATGGTCGCTTAGGCTTTTATATATATAGATATCCTAGAGGCCCAGTGCACAACATTCATGCACTGGAGGGGGGGTCCCTCAGCCCGGCCTGCACCCTCCCGCAGGCTGGGAGCCCTTGGGGGATGTCCACCTGCCAGCTTAGGCCCACTCCCCTGGGGGATCGGGCCTAAGCCTCCTTAGCGCTGCTGAGGAGGCAGGAGAGGCTCCCACCACCGCCACTGCGCTTGCAGCCGTCAGCCGGACTTGAGGCTGAGTGGCGCTCCCCCTGTAGGAGCGCACTGACCACCAGGGGGAAGCTCCTGTGTTGAGCATCAGCCCCCTGGTGGTCATTGCATGTCATAGCAACTGGTCATTCCGCTGTTAGGGTCAATTTGCTTATTACCCTTTTATTATATAGGAGATATATATATATATATATATAGCTCTAAAATAAATAAGAGAACCATGATTATTTACATAACCTGTGAGAAACACTAAGTTGTTACTGTTTTTAAGTGCAAGGCCAGGTGAGTAATTTGTTGGGCTCATTAAAATCCAAGCAAATAAGTATAGAATATAACAGGTACATCGTGGACAGCTCTTTCTGCGATTCACCAACTCCCCTCCTTTCAAATGGCACTCGCCCACCTGCTGCAGCCTTCTCTGAACTCCCAGGACACTTCGGTTTTATTGCGATCACAGCACCAAGTTGGGTTGAGGTTGGGTGCTCCACTCCCTCTGCCTGGCTCCGTCCTGGCTTCGTCCCCTCCCCTCCCTCCTCCTCCCCTCTCTTCCCCTCCCCACGCTTGTCACGATTTGTAATTAATTGCCAACCCTGCAGTGTGTCTAATTCCCTCCATAAAAATTAGCTCCAGCAGCTGCTCCCGGGTGTGCGCCCAGTACACTGAGCACGCAGGAGATGTGCGAAATGACTGTTGGATGAATAAATGAATGTTAAATAGCTCGCCCGAGGTCTCTAGCGAGCTGGGAAATGGTGAGCAGGGGTGCGAACGCAAGTGTCCTGCCTTCAAAAACTAAGTCTCACCCAGCCAGTGTGGCTCAGTGGTTGGGCGTCGATCTAGGAACCAGGAGGCCATGGTTCGATTCCCGATCAGGGCACATGCCCGGGTTGCGTGCTCGATCCCCAGTGTGGGGCGTGCAGGAGGCAGCCGATCCATGCTCTCTCATCATGGATGTCTCTCTCCCTCTCCCTTCCTCTCTGAAATCAATAAAAACATATTCAAATAAATAAAAAATAGTTGTCGGTGGTGATTACTTGTGTGGCAATTACTCCGGATGTGCTTTTGCGGATACAAAACGCTTCACCAAAGCGCTGTTGATGCTTCCATATTAAAAGCAATGAGGGCCCTGAGCAGGTGGCGCAGTGGGTTGGAGCATCACCCTGTACACCAAAAAGGTTGTGGGTTCGAGTCCCCGTCGGGGCCTGTATGGGGGACAACTGATCGAGGTCTCTCCCACATAGATGTTTCTCTCTCTCTTCCTAAAATCAATAAAAACATATCCTCGGGTGAGGATTAAAAAAGAGAGAGAGCCCTGACCTGTTTGGCTCAGTGGATAGAGCGTCGGCCTGCAGACTCAAGGGTCCCGGGTTCGATTCCGGTCAAGGGCATGGACCTTGGTTGCGGGCACATCCCCAGTAGGGAGTGTGCAGGAGGCAGCTGATCGATGTTCCTCTCTCATCGATGTTTCTAACTCTCTATCCTTCTCCCTTTCTCTCTGTAAAAAATCAATAAAATATATTTAAAGAGAGAGAAAGAGAGGGGGGGGGGGATTCAGAAGCCAAATAAACAGCAGAAATAAAAAAAGAACATTGTCATCTGCGAGTGGAGTGACTGAATGAGTTGTCTTTCACATCAATGTAGCTGTTGGCTCCTCTTTTTTTATAACGGGGTCAACCGAGCTAAATTCAGAGCTGGGCAGAGCCTGCAAACCTCCCCTTCAGCATTTCCATGACGGCTCGGTGATAAATCCCGCGGTGAGCCTTTAGGATGCAAGCAAAGTGACAAGTTCATTAACGATAAAAACAGGACGTTGTCCGCTTTACTGCTGACATCAGATGCATCTTCGGAGATGAAAGGACAGAAGCGAGTATTGATAGGATATTAAATTCCATCCTTCAGAAGGAAGGAGAGCAGAAGGTCTCTTTCAGGAGCTATTTCTTGAGCTTCTGTCACGTGTAGAAGTGCAGGCATTTTCATGTAGAGCTTTAAGAAAGAGCTTTAAGAAAGCTGGGTCCCAGGTGCCAGAGGGAAGCCGGTGCCGGCAGCTGGTGGGGAGGGAGGAAGGCCTACTCTTGCACCAATTTCGTGCACCGGGTCTCTAGTCAATGATAAGAGAGAATCATTGATTGGCTGCCTCCTGCAAGGCCCCCATCGGGGATCGAGCCCGCAACTCGGGCATGTGCCCTTGACCGGAATCGAACCCTGGACTTAAGGCAATTGGGGCATTGTGCACTATTTATTTATTTATCAATTTTTAATCCTCACCGGAGAATATTTTTCCATTGATTTTTAGGGAGAGTGGAAGAGAGAGGGAAAGACAGAGAGAAACATCCAAGTGAGAGAAACACATCGATTGCTTGCCTCCTGCACGTGTCTGGGCCAGGGAGGAGCCTGCAACCCAGGTACGTGCCCTTGACCAGAATCGAACCCGGGACCCTTTGGTCCGCAGGCCGGTGCTTTATCCACTGACCCAAACCAGCCAGGGCTGGAGCATTGTGCTATCTTTGAGGTTATTAAATTCTATTGGGACAGCTCAGTGTTATAAATGGTTGATATTTTCGTGATATGATTTTTATGCACTACTATTTCCTTATTACAATCTAATAAAAGATGGCCCATTAATTTCCTTTCTCTGTCATCATTGATGTTTCTCTCTCTCTCTCCCCCTCTCCCTTCCTCTCTGAGATCAATAAAAAAATATTTAAAAAAAAGAAACTTATGCCCTAACCGGTTTGGCTCAGTGGATAGAGCGTCGGCCTTCGGACTGAAGGGTCCCGGGTTCGATTCCGGTCAAGGGCATGTACCTTGGTTGCGGGCACATCCCCAGTGGGGGGTGTGCAGGAGGCAGCTGATCGATGTTTCTCTCTCATCGATGTTTCTAACTCTCTACCCCTCTCCCTTCCTCTCTGTAAAAAATCAATAAAATATATTTTAAAAAAAGAAACTTATGTTGTTATTTAAACATCTGCAAGGCACAATTGCAAATGTTTGATTCTGTGGAAAAGGTAGAATTTATTCACTTTCTAGTCCAGAAATGAGAGGTATTTATAGTCACTGCTTCATAGGCCAAAAATAAATTTAAAAAAAACCAAACACAAATTATAGACTAAAACGCTCCCGAAATTTGTGGCTATGCACCAAGAGAATGGCCATCTTAGAATTTAATTAATCGATCACCCGTTTAATTGTTCCCAGCTCGTTCCCACTTCAATCAAGGGATATTTTGACATTCTTGGGTCCTCAAATCACACAAGAAAATTCAAAATTAAACAGGTTTCGAGCCCTAGCTGGTTTGGCTCAGTAGATAGTGTTGGCCTACGGACTGAAGGGTCCCAGGTTCGATTCCAGCCAAGGACACATGCCTGGGTTGTGGGCTCGATCCCCAGTTGGGGGCGTGCAGGAGGCAGCCGATCCATGATTCTCTCTCATCATTGATGTTTCTCTCTCTCTCTCTCCTTCTCCCTTCCTCTCTGAAATCAATAAAAATATATTTTAAAATATTAAACAGATTCGCTTTCACTTGTCATTTGTAAACGGCCATATAACGCTTTTCGGGAAGTAAGGATCCTAGGAAAGTAAAGATCAAATAAAATCCAGATGGGGCTGCTTGGGAGACGGCTCTAAATCCACCCCTTTCATTGATCCGGCCAGGGCCCACCCCACGGGCCCACCCCGCCCTGTGGACGGGAAGTCACGCCCAGTTTCCTCTGGGGTCAGAAGGAAGACCAGATGGGCACCATGTCATCCGACCCTCAGCTCCCTCTGAAGTTAGAGTGATGGACGGCATTGAGCCTCTTGCAGTCTAAGCTGCCGGAGCCAAGCCCCTCAGGATTGGAGATCGTTTGCTAATTCCCAGCCCACAGCTGCCTCACGTCTTTGACGTGCCCGACTCATTCTGGGTGTTTTCTGGTTTTTTTTTTGGAAACTCAACAATATGTGAGGTCACCTGGTTGGAGAGGGTATGTGGCTTCTCGGTGGCCTGTGGTCCGCTCGGTGGCGGTGAGACGGAGAACTCTCCCCAATGCTCGGCGGGAAAGACAGAAGGTTCTGGAATCCCAGGAAGCGCCCAGCCTTGAATTGTCCTGTGTCGGTTCCTAGCCATGCATTCAACAATTATTTCAGAATCGACTCTACCACAAGTCCTCCAGCGCTGCGGCCAACAAGATAATGTGATTTCTGATTTCGTGGAACTTACTTAGAGAGGAAGGCAGAAAATAAACAGGGTGATTTCAGAATCTGATCAACATTCTTGAGGAAATAAGTAGAAAACAAAGAGTGGGGGGTTCTACTTTTTTTTTCTTGGAGGACGTTCATTAAAGCTGGGGACAATGAGGCCGGGAGGGGCCAGGATCCCAGGAGAGGGGCTCGGTGGGGAACGGAGCCAGGCCGGGCTGCTGTGGCTCAGTAAGAAGTCAGGGAAGCAGGGCCCTCGGGGACGGGTCCCGGGGTTGGTCCTGTGTTGCCGGTTGGGTCAATTAGAACAGATTTTAAGGCCAATGGGAATGAAATTCAAGTCAAGTGGGGTTTATTGAAGATTCCCTCCAAGCCAGGAGCGGGCCAGACGAGAGAGACCGTGGCCCTAAACTCCTGGATTATATGTTTTTTTCGGGGATTCTATTTTTTTTTTAAATTTCCTTTATTGATTTGAGAGAGAAACATTTATTTGTTGTTTCACTTATTGATGCATCCATTGGTTGATTCTTATACGTGCCCTGACCGGGAATCGAGCCTGAAACCTTGGCGTATGGGGACAATGCCCCAACCGACCGAGCTACCTGGCTAGGATGTGGGGGGGGGGGGGGGGCGCCAGAAAATGCCTGTCTTTTTTGTTGTTAGTTCTCACCTAAGGATATTTTCCCATTGATATTTAGAGAGTGGGAGAGAGAGAAACATCGATGTGAGACACACCCACTGGTTCCTCCCGCACACGCCCCAATTAGGGCCGGGGATCAAGCCTGTAACTGAGGCACGTGCCCTGGACCAGAATCAAACCCGGGACCGTCAGTCCACAGGCCGAGGCTCTATCCACTGAGCTAACCGGCCAGGAGAGGACATGCCAAAGGGGTTGGAAATAGCACAGCCTGAGCGAGCCCCACGGAAAACTGTAGGAACCGTGGCTCCTCTGAGCGCCTGAGGGTCGGCCGGGAGGGCTCCCCTAGGGCTCAGAGATGCGTCCTGTCCCTGCCCGCCCGCCCGCCCGCAGGTCACCCGGGGAGAGCTGAAGGGATGCTGCTGCCAGGGCACCACCCCAGAGGCTGACTTAACTGTTGGGGAGCACAGCCTGAGGGCAGAGGTAAAAGCTCTCGCCCGGCCGGCGTGGCTCAGGGGTTGAGCGTCGACCTATGAACCGGAGGTCATGGTTCAATTCCTGGTCAGGGCACAGGCCCGGGTTGTGGGCTCGATCCTCAGTAGATGCTTCTATCTCCCTCTCCCTCTCTCTCTCTCCAAAAACATATTGAAAATAAAGAAAAGCTCTTGGGTGACTCTAACACGCAGCAAATCTCCAATGTCACAGCCTGTTAGCACGGACGGCGGGGCTCCACGCCATGTTTACTCTAATCCGGTGGGTGTGGGATGGGACCTGAGTCTGCAGGGCGGCCAGTCCCCGGGGGGAGCTGGAGGTGGACCTGCCATCCCAGCGGCAGTAACTCCGAGAACTCCGGGCGGGAGTGAGCTCGGCAAGGGGCTCCCTGCGGCGGGGCTGGTCCCCCCTTTCCTCTGCGGCCTCCATCCCCTGCACCTGCCACCTGCCTGCGGGGGGGCTGTCCTGGCCCTAGGATCCGCACACAGCCCTGGCCTGGCTCAGCCCAGGTTCACTCCCCAGCCCGTCCCTGGAGACAGACAGGTCACCGGGCCAGTCTGAGCCTGTGCCACCTGGGGTCCAGGGACAGAAAAGGCTGCAGGAGCCGTAGCTCAGAGGAGGGGTAACCGAGGGAGCTGCGCTCGCTCTCTCTCTCTCTCTCTCTCCCTCGGGGGAGGAGAGAACGAGGCCTGAAAGGGACACACGGGGCTTGAAGCACTGACTGTTGTTGCTGAGGGAGTGGGCACCGGGCTTTCGCTGTCATCGGGCCTGTCATGCTGCATGTGTGATCCGTGTGCACATGTATGTATATATATGTATGTGTGTGCACAACATCGAGTCCAGGAGGAACAGCCATCAACATCCAAGGCGGGCGACCCCGAGGAGTGTGATTCTGACAGAGGCCTGGGCCAGGGCAGGGGACGCGGCAAAGACACCTCCAGGGCACCAGCCCCGTCTCTCCCTTCTCACGACGCTCATCCTGTCCATTTTAACGCCTTGCGTGCCAGTACACAGCGCACGAACACACGGAAGACCACAGACCTCCTTGCCCTGTGCCCACAATCACTGCCACAGACAGTGTGTCCTGCAGCATTTCCATTCTTTCCAAGTTTTATTCCCAAAAAAGAGGGAGGGAGGTTAAAAGGTCCATGAAGAGCTATCGCGGGCCCATCGACGCTATCGCGGGCCCATCGACGGCACCCCCCTTCCCTCCGCCCGGGGGGCCAGCGCTTCCGACGGACGGGAAGGGGCCGCGCGCCGCGGGGCCAGGAGTCGGCGCCGCCCGCTCCTCTCACTTGTCCTTTTCTTTCTGCTCTTTCTCCTTCTTCTCGCGCTCCGCCTTGGCTTCCTCCTCCTCGTGCTTCTTGATCAGCTGCTCCACCTCCTTCTGCTTCAGGACCCTGATGACCGTCTTCCCGTTCTCCCTGGTCAGCGTGGCGATCTCCACTGGAGCAAACACAGTGTGTCAGCCGAGCTAGGGGTCTCCGCCCGCTCCCTCCTATATCCTCCCGCCTGCGCTCACCACCTCCCAGGATTGACGCTGATCCGACTCACGGGCACTTTTATGGGGACAAACACCTCCCATCTCAGCACTTTCATTATCATTTTCACTGAAATGCCTTCCTCCTGCCCCTTCCAACCTCCTGAGCGGCCGCGTTGTCACCCTGGACACAGGACAACCAGCCAGGTGCTGGCGCTAACCCGCCTCAGCTGGTGGCCGAGGGAGCCCAGTTTCCTGCTGGGACCTCTGCAGGCTCAGCCGGAACCTCTGACCAGTAATTACCCTGATTTCTCACGGACTTTACAGAACAAAGGCATGAAGCGCAGGTTCCCTGACCGTGGACACAAAAGCAGACTGACATCTAAAGGAGAAGAATTTCTGAGCCGGGAGGATGGAGTGGAAAGTGGGAATGGGCAGAGGCCCGCAACAGAGGGCGCGTGAGGCATCCTCTGCGGGCAGGAGGGACGGTCTCCTAAACTAACTCATCTGCTGACTTAACATTTCTGAAGAACATCGCTGTGAAATACCGCCTTATACAGCGACATAAGCTACACAAAGCGTTTAAAATTGCAGACGGGACTTCACATACGAGATCAGTAGACTCAGAAGAACAGATACCACAACACACACACGTTACGCCTCCGGTAAAGTAACCACACGTACATATAAACATGTAACTACACACATGCTCGTATGGACACACAAACACAGACACCACCGTCACGAAGTCGGTGAGACAATCACCGACGGGAAGCAGCACCGCTCAGATCTCCAGCTCTGGCCACGAGGACACCAGGCTCACGTCCTCACGCCTGGACGTCCTGTGGCTGGTGGCTCCACAGCTTACGGCTGCTGACCTGGTCACGCCACTCCCCCTCCCAGGCCTCGCGGCTTCATTTAGGAACTAGTGTGAGGCCGCCTGACCCACAGGTCAGGCCAACACGCTACAGGCCGAGCACGGGCCGCTCAATCCCTCCCTCGCGGAAGCACCTCAGAGCGGCCTGAGCTACCTTTCTCGGCTGAGAGCTTGCTGACGTCCATGGTCTTATTGAGGACTTTGACGGCCAACGCCAGTGCCGACTTCAGGGTCATCTCCCCTTCTTTGTAGTCTTGTTTCAGCATGGACACAGCTGCCTGGGAAACAGGAACATCGACAGAGAGGATTCCCTTTAAGCTTTTGCATTTCTTAGCACATTGTATACGGGAAAGGTATTTATACGTTTTACGTTGACTGGTAAACACAATTTCCAGTGAGTTTTCCAGTATTTGTCTAAAATTTAAGAAAAATAATTCAGTATACATTTTATAGTAAATCACAAAAAGTTTCATTGAAAAAAAAATATGTAAAACTAAAGTTATCGTAATTTTACTGAACATTGCCATTTGCACAAAAAATTAGCAAAAATGGCCCGCATACAATGTGTTAAGAATAGGACCCGGGCAGAATAATGATGCCTGAATCGTGATTAGCATATGACCAACAGAAACAATTCTGATGGCAGGGAGGGCAGCCCCGGGGTGGGGAGGGTGGGGGCCTGACGCTCTGTGAATGGAGTCTTTAACCTGGGGCCTCAGACCTCCAAGGTTCCATGAATAATTCGGGGGGGGGGGGGGTCTGTGAACCAGATGTGAAAAAAGCTGCATCTTATTTTCACCACTTCTCATTGAAATTA
>NW_005872748.1:15516-19931 GCF_000147115.1 Myotis lucifugus | reverse complement strand
AGTTAGCCATCTCCTTTCATTACACACGTAGTGCTGATGAACCCAGTGGGACTGGCAGGGCCTGTGGCTTCACTGCCAACAGCAGTCACAGGCGCCAGGGCCGCTGTGGCTCTGCAAACACCGTTCACATTCACCACGATTTCAAACGACGGCCGCTCCCAGAGCCCGGCCTCCCAGGCCCCCAGCCACAGGACACTCACAGCGCTGTTGTTCCCGATGCAGGTGGCCTTCCAGCCCCCGTAGTTCCCGCTCGGGTCGCTCTGGTAGAGCTGGAAGCCGTAGTGCTTGTCCCAGCCGATGTACAGCAGCGAGACCCCGAAGGGACGCTTCCCTGTGACACAGAACACGCCGTCACGGATCGACAGTCAGACGCAGCATCACCATGGTGACTGAGCTCCCGGCGGCAGCTGAGGCCGTCCTGTGGGGCTACGCGTTCGTAGCTGCTTGGGTTCTGGCCACCAGGCCAGCTCCATCCAAACGCCCACTTTTGTTCCAGGATTGGGATGCAGCCCGGGGACGGCCTAGACACAGGCCCCGCGCCGAATCCATTATTATGCAAAAAGCAACGGTTTCCAGATCTGAAACTGTTATTTTGGTCTCTCAATGGCCTATTAATAACACATGATCATCTACACCGTGGAAGCCAGTTATCTCATGAAGCAGAAAGTACGGAACGTATTTCTCGTTTAGTTTTCAGTGTCTTTCACCATCTCAAAGTTACCGCTCCTCAGAAAACGGTTTCCCTTCCTGGAATAAAGTTTGCCCGAACCTCCTACCTCCGAACTGCGTGTAGGCCTGTTTGATGTCACACAGCGCCGTCACCAGCTGCTCACAGGGGATCGGCTCCTGGTACTGCAGCAAGTACCTGGGACGAGGAAAAGGCAGATGACTTTGTCCCTAAAACACATTACGTTCTAGGCCAAGTGCCCTCTGAGAGGAAGTCTGTGCCACGGGGACAAGGCGACAGCCACTTGTCACTAGAAAGGGGAGGGAGCGGGGGATGCCAACACCCTGACGTTCCCGTGTAAATAACACTTTACAGGTTTGGATTCTTTTGAAATCACACAATCATTCTCAATGAATAGATCGGTGGTGCCTCAGTCTCTGCGTTCATGACCGCGACCATGCTCTTCACGGCCGTACCTCTGCGCGATGAGCCTCAGCTCGTTCGTCAGCACGTTGGCGTCGGAGGTGATGCCCGCCACGCTGCACGCCATGTCCCTGGGGAGAAGGAACACGTCGGTGTGTGAGCGGGCGATGTCCGAGAGCGTCCCCGACCAGCACCCCCCAGTGCCACCTTCTCCTGGAAGGGACCATGCTTGCTTCCTGCCACAGAAGCTTCTGTCTGAACAGTTCTCTTTGTAGGATAAACCCGATGTCATGTGACAGGAGAGACCCCACCCCCTTCAGCTCTTCAGCAGACGGATCTGTCACCCCCACACCGTGAACCGCTGCAGAGAATGAACACCAGGAAGCAACGGGAATCCCGAGGAGATTCAGAAAAAGGCTCTGCTAGACAGGAGACTCCCATGCTCTTGGGCAGCAAGTATTCCACCTGCCAAGGCCTGGTCGGGGTGCAGGGAGGGGACCAGGGCTCGGCTCCAAGGGTGCACTTCCTGTCCTTGCCCGGTTCCCGGAGGATGCCCGGCTCCCTGCAGCCCACACCCGCTGTCACCGCGCCTGTGCGAGCCGGCGAGCTGCCCCGGGGACCGGCAGTACTGCGGAGGGTGACGCCTCCCTGGGCGAGTATCACCAGGCCCGGAAACGGCACAGCCGGCCCGCCACTCGGGCGGTCTCTCCTGGGCAGACCCACCCGCCAGCCAGGCAGTCCTGCTCGCCCATCACCCGAAGCTAACGGGCTCCTCTAACCGCTCCCAGACCTCCCGGAGGCGGGCGCCAGGATAACGCAATGAAATTCCCGAGCAGCCGTTCTGAACAACACTCCGCGGGGCTGCTACACGTCCCACACTGGGCTCCTGTCTCATTCACTTTGTTCCATTTCACTGAACGGCCACCACCACTAGGAGGCGCTGAGGCCCAGAGAAGTTAAACAAGTGCTGCCAAGCCACACAGCTTGATCAGCAGAGCGTGGACTTAACCAAATCTGTCACAGCCACACTGTAATCCTATCAACACAAAGCACCGTTTCTCCACTAACTGCTAGTCCCTGCACTTAAAAAGAATTACACAGCCTGGACCTCGTGGCTCAGTGGTGAGCGTCAACCTAGGAACCAGGAGGTCAGGGTTCGATTCCCGGTCAGGGCACATGCCCAGGTTGTGGGCTCGATCCCCAGTGTGGGGCCGTGCAGGAGGCAGCCGATCCATGATTCTCTCTCATCATGGATGTTTCTATCTCCCTCTCCCTTCCTCTCTGAAATCAATAAAAATACATATTAAAAAAAATTACACATGGTCCTAAGCCTCAAAGAGGTTTCAAATGAAATAAAACCCAAACATTTCTGCCAGTAAAAACACCACAACCTGCTCACTTCCGTTTTACTGTCACATGGAACAGCCCTCCCCAAGCAGGTGAGGTCCTACTATGTGAGCGCGTGAGCTACGGGCACGCTCCCCCGGCGCTCACGTACTCGTTGAGTTTGTAAATCTTCTCGGAGAAGAAGACTTCGTCCAGGAGCTTGTGGATGTTGCGCCGCTCGGCTGCAAGCAGAACACCGTCGTTGGCTAGAATCCCCAGACAGGTGCCGGCGTGCCCGATCGCCTCCATGGCGTATTCCACCTGGTACAGGCGGCCTGCAGAACACAGCGGTGAGACGCCGACGCCAGCTCTGGTGCCTGCAGCACTGGCCCAGAGTCCGCAGGGACACGCAGCCGCACACACGAGTCCCGCCTCCACGCTCCCGTGTGGCATGGAATCATCCTGGTGACCAGTTACTTCCGAGCACAGAGAATGAGCGACGATAAAAAAAAAAGTGTCTACACCCCCCCCCCCCCCCTCTCGCCCAAAAAAAGTCAAACTCTGAGAAACATTTTGAGGACGGATCAGACAAGACGGAGTCTTTACCTTCTGGGGAAAAGATGGTGGTCCGGGAGTCATACCTCCGAGACTGCGAAGGAAGCACACACGGTGAGTCCCGCCGCGGGGCAGCTCCGACAAGCCCGCGGCCGCCTCCTCCACGCCCTGGCACACAGCCCGGTGTGTCGGCGGAACCGGCGAGGCGAGGCCCCTCCGCCTCCTTCCCTCCCGCCCCCATGTCCTCAGCCGCGTACCAGCACGACGCCTCGTCAGGCAACAGCTTGGGGCAGGTGTACAACTTACCATGTTTCCTGAACTTCACGGCTCCTGCGAAGAGAAAACAGGATCTTTATTAACATAAAACTCACAATTTAAAAAGCATTTCCATTGACTTTAAAAAATGTTTTGTCGCTGTAGCCGGCTCAATGGATAGAACGTCGGTCTGCGGACTGAAGGGTCCCAGGTTCGATTCCCCGTTGGGGCACATGCCCAGGTTGTAGGCTCGATCCCCAGTGGGGGGGCGGGGGGGCAGGAGGCAGCCGATCCATGATTCTCTCTCATCATTGATGTTTCTCTCTCTCCCTTCCTCTCTGACATCAATAAAGAAATATATTTAAGAAAAATGTTTTGTCCACTCCCCTCATTTGGCTTTTTTTTTTTAAAATCACGGTCAAGTCCAATCTCTCTTTTATTTAAATTGCTGTTGGTCCTCACCCAAGGATACTTTGTCCGCTGATTTTTCTTTCCTTTTGTTAATTTTTAGAGAGAGAAGGGACGGGGGGAGACAGAGAGAAACAGCGATGTGAGAGAGACACATTGATGGGTTGCCTCCGGCAGGCTCGGCCGAGGTCTATGCCCTTGACCCGAATCGAACCCGGGACCTTCAGTCTCCGGGGCTGACACTCTGCCCACTGAGCCACACCGGCCAGGGCTCATCTGGCTGACTTCCCGGGGCAGCGGCTCCCCAGTGCGGACGCTGGAGCCCCGGGAGGGGTCAGACCGTCCCTGTCCACAGGCGGGAGGTCAGGGGACACAGAGCAACGTGGCGATGGAGGCACCAGGGTGGAGAGTGGGGAAGAGGGATGGAGGAAGCCAACAAAGTGCTTTTCTGAAAAAAAGAAAGAAAACCAGCACAACACAGACAACGAGCCCACGTGAGACCTGGCAGAGGCGGCGCGAACCCCGGGTCTAAGAGGAAGAACCGGGCGGGGAAGAAGGGGTGTGTGTGTGTGTGGGGGGGTGTCAGGCCCCGGCCGGTATGGCTCAGTGGTTGGCGCGCCGTCCCGCACACCGAGCGGGGGCGGGTGCCACCCCGGGTCCGGGCACCGGCCGGCGGGAGACATCGGACCGACGCCTCTCTCTCGCGTCCACGCTTTTCTCTTTCCCTTTCTGTTTCCCTCTCTCCGCCCCGTCCTCTCTCCAAAAATCAGTTAAAAAAAAA
>NW_005872748.1:6387-14696 GCF_000147115.1 Myotis lucifugus | reverse complement strand
GGAAGTCCTCTAGGGGCAGGGCCTAGGAAACGGAGGTCCTTCTGGGGCGGGGCGAGGATGCGGAAGTCCTCCAGGGGCGGGGCCTAGAACACGGAAGCCCTCCGGGGGCGGGGCCAAGGACAAGAAAGACCCTCGGGGGCGGGGCCAACAACGCGGAAGTCCTCCAGCGCAGGGGCTGCTTGCTCCCTTGTGGGAGCAGGAAAGATGGGGTGCGGCGGCCCTGCGGGTCCTCAGCTGAGGAGGGGGCGACACAGGGTGGGGGGGCGCCCGAAAACCCCCGCGAAGAAGAACATGGGGTCAACGGCTACTCCTGCTCTACACCTTCCCGCTGTGCCCGCTTCCCCTTCAGCACCGCCGGCTCGGACAGCACCCGCGGGACCCCCCCCCCCAAACCTGGCTCCCTGCTTCTTCGCCTCGCCCTCTGCCTCCCACCTTGTGGGTCCCGACGGACTGGACTCCCGGCGCCGACCATCCCACTCAAACACCATTTCTGTACTGAAAATCCGCTTTCAAATGTGTTCACCATCCATCTCTCCTTTCTGGGTTCCATCCCTATGCGAACTATTTACTATTCATGTTTTAAGTTTTTTTGTTTTGTTTTTTGGGGGGGCGTGTGAGGCTAGAAGGCTGACCAGCTCTGGAAGAGACAGTGAGAGACTATCTGATTCAAAATATCATTCTGTGTGTTTCATGGACAGGGCACGCGAGACCGATAGGAAAACATGACTGTTCACATGGTGTTTCTTAGTTTAAAATATCATCATGAGATTGAAGACCTCGGTGGCTTCACACGCACAGATCCGTTTCATCAATTCACTTTTTTAAAAAAATGTATCTTCATTGATTTCAGAGAGGAAGGGAGAGGGAGAGAGAGAGAAACATCAGTGATGAGAGAGAATCATAGATCGGCTGCCTCCTGCAGGCCCCCCACTGGGGATGGAGCCCACAACCCAGGCATATGCCCTTGACCGGAATCAAACCCGGGACCCTTCAGTCCCCAGGCCAATGCTCTATCCACTGAGCCACACCAGCCAGGGCCATCGATTCACTTTTAACTGCGCAGGAAAATCCCTCGTCGACTGAGATTGGGTCCCATTGGGTTAACCACCCAGGTTCGTGTGAACGTTTACCCACGTCACACGGGGACCCCGCACCCGTAGGACCGGGCCGTGTCGAACCAGAGGTCTTCGACAGCTCTCCGGCCCATGGCAAACATCTGCTGCAGGTGCTTCCACCCCGTTTTCGCCGTGATCATGAGGTACTCAGCGTTCTCCGGGTGTAGCCGGCAGGAGTGCGCAGCCATGACGAGCGACTGGCAGAAACGGCCGCACACCAGCAGGAACAGGGCACCCCGCTCCGCAGGGGTCAGCGGGATGACGCTCTCAAACCCCGCGAGGACGTGGCCTCCGACCCCCATCGGGTCCCGGCTCTCTATCATCATGTACATGATGGCGATCGCCACTTCAAACACGTAGTAGCCACAGCTCATGTCTTCAAAGTCCAAGATCCCAGACACGCGAAAGACGGCATCCCCGGAGGCGGGCTCGCTGGACTCGACTAGAATGTTGTGGTCGTTGAGGTCGCCGTGATTGACACCTGCGAGGAGAGAAAAGCCAGCCGTGCGACAGCCATTGTACAATACCCAGTTCATTCTCTTTCCATTTCTCCGTCTCAGGCACGGCCATTCCGGTCATTTGATGAGCAGTCAGAGATTGAAAAAAAAAGCCAAACCCTGCCCTGGCTGGTGTGCTCAGTGGTTAGAGTGTCAGTCCCCATACCAAAGGGTCATGGGTTCGATTCCCAGTCATGGGCACGTACCTGGGTTTCAGATTTGCTCCCCACCCTGTTGGGGCGAGTGCAGGAGGCAACCAGTTGACGTGTGTCTCTCACATGCCTGTCTGCCTGTCTGTCTCTCTCTCTCTCCCCCTGCCTCCTTCCCTTCCACTCTCTCTGAAAAGCAATGGAAAAAATATCCTCAGGTGAGGGTTAAAAAATAATAAATAAATAAGCCAAACCAAACTCTATTTTTCTTAAAGCAAAATAATATCCTCTGAAAAGGACAAAAGCAGTTCATTTTGGTGGCGTTTCTGCCTTTGCTTCTCATCAGTACAAGCCAGCAGATGGAGAATGTCGTTGCTGCAAACACTTCATTTTCACGAACCGGAAGAGTAAAGGGAAACGGAGAACGGCTCCAGCCAGAAATGTTAAAAATATACATGTCTTCAGATTATAAGCAGCAAAGGGTCCTAGGATGGGCCAGTTGTGTTCTTTATATTTAACCTCAGATTTCCAAAAAAATTTGTTCTGATGACAATTCGGTAAAGCTACGTTGTAACTCCACACTTTTCCTGATGATTTAAAATCTGACAATTTAAAATGTATTTTTATTGATTTCAGAGAGGAAGGGAGAGGTAGAGAGAGAGAGAACACCAATGATGAGAATCATGGATCGGCTGCCTCCTGCACGCCCACTACTGGGGATGGAGCCCGCACCCCGGGCCTGTGCCCCGACCGGGAATCGAACCGTGACCTCCTGGTTCCTAGGTCGGCGCTCAACCACTGAGCCACACTGGCCGGCCGGCCGGGCTGAAATTTGACAACTTAAATATCAAGACGAATACTCACACTCTCGGAAGTGACTTAGCTTGGCCGTGACTTCCTCCTTGAAGAGCCGGATGACCTCTCCCACAATCTCCCGGTTCCGATCCTGGCCCAAGGCGCTCAGGTATTTCTCCAGAAGAGGGACGTTTCTCAGGTTCCAGATGAAGTCCTCCCGGCGAAGACATCTTAACTTTGGGTGATGGAACTCCTAAACCGAAAGCAAGAAACGCTCAGACTCTTGGCGGCCAGAGCAACCACGAGGGAGGGGTCTGTGATAGGAGGCCGCACCCCGCCCGGGCCAGGCCTGGGGACAGGGCTGGCGTTCTCTCGTGGGCGCTGACTCGCCCAGGTACACACAGCCACGAATGGTGACCCTGCATGTTGCTCAGGCTCACAGTCCTCAGAGCACATTCCCGTCTCGCTTCCTCCTCCTACTTGTGTGAAGACGGGTGTGATTCCCTTTTAAAGTGTGCATCTGGCCCTGGCCGGTGTGGCTCAGTGGATAGAGTGCCGGCCTGAGGACTGAAGGGTCCCGGGTTCGATTCCAGTCAAGGGCATGTACCTTGGTTGCGGGCACATCCCCAGGGGGGGCGTGCAGGAGGCAGCTGATCGATGTTTCTCTCTCATCAATGTTTCTTTTTTTTTTTTTTTAAATATATTTTATTGAGTTTTTACAGAGAAGAAGGAAGAGAGATAGAGAGTTAGAAACATCATCGATATTTCTAACTCTCTATTCCTCTCCCTTCTTCTCTGTAAAAACTCAATAACATATATTTTTTAAAAAAGATTTAAAAAATAATATAAAATCACACCCAAATAAAAAATGCTCACACGCGAAACAAAACCCCAAGTCTTACCTCCAGCGTCTTATCCAGCGTGGCAGCCAGCCTCCCGATCTCATACAGCAGCCGGGGGCCGACGGGGACCTCCGCGACAGGCCGCCCTGGGAGGTACGTCAGCAGCCTCACCACGTGGCTCTTGGTTTGGGAACCACTGTCTGGACGGACGGAAGGATACGTCCTGTCAAGTCGTCTCAGAAAAATCAGAGGCCATTCTGCTTTTGTGATTATTATTGCCAATAAGACAGAACTCACAGAACAAGAGAGAAAAAAGTGCTAGGGTTCCAGATGAAGTCCTCCCGACGAAGGACAATCAGCAGGGTTCTCGGAGGCAGGGCTGAGAGGACGAAGCAAGAAGGTAGAACAGCCCGGCCAGCGTGGCTCAGTGGTTGAGGTTGACGTGTAAACCAGGAGGTCAGGGTTCGATTCCCAGTCAGGGCACATGCCAGGGTTGCGGGCTCGATCCCCAGTGGGGGGCGTGCAGGAGGCAGCTGGTCCATGATTCTCTCTCATCATGGATGTTTCTCTCTCTCCCTCTCCCTTCCTGTCTGAAATCAATGAAAAATATATTTTTTAAAAAAAGGAGAACAAATGAACCTCAGAACATGGGAATCAGCCATTTACATCCCAACAAATGGACAGCCCCAACTCTGCCGGCCCCCGCCCCGCACATCCATGAGCTACTCTGGTAAATGAACGCCGGAAACACCTCTCGTAGGGCTACAACTAAGGAAGGTGTGACATGAAGAAATGACTGCTCTGCCCTAACAGGTGTGGCTCAGTGGATAGAGCGTCGGCCTGCGGACTGAAGGGTCCCGGGTTTGATTCCGGTCAAGGGCATGTACCTTGGTTGTAGGCACATCCTCAGTAGGGAGTGTGTAGGGGGCAGCTGATCGATGTTTCTCTCTCATCGATGTTTCTAACTCTTTTTTTTTTTAAAGAAATGCTAAATATTTTTTAAAGACTTTTAATATATTTTATTGATTTTTTTTACAGAGAGGAAGGGAGAGGAAGAGAGAGTTAGAAACATCGATGAGAGAGAAACATCGATCAGCTGCCTCCTGCACGCCCCTCACTGGGAATGTGCCCGGCAACCAAGGTACATGCCCTTGACCGGAATCGAACCCGGGGCCCTTCGGTCCACCAGGCCCGATGCTCTATCCACTGGAGCCAAACCGGTCAGGGCTGTTTCTATCTCTTTCTCTCTCCCCTCTCTTCCTCTCTGTAAAAAAATCAATAAAATATATTTAAAAAAAGAAAAGACTGTTCTGGAATCACAGGTTCTGCCAGAGCCAACTGAGGAACAGGCTGCTAGCCACCCAGGATGAGCACTAACCCTCAGGGACCCTAAAGGCTCATGGGTTTGGAGCAAAGCACAGTGAGACGGAATGGGAGCACAGTTAGGAGAGAAACAGGCACCATTTCCAACCAAAAAAAATTCCTGGGGCCCGGCCGGCGTGGCTCCGTGGTTGAGCATCTACCTGTGAACCAGGAGGTCACGGTTCGATTCCTGGTCAGGGCACAGGCCCGGGTTGCAGGCTCCATACCCAATAGGGGGCGTGCAGGAGGCAGCCGGGTCCGTGATTCTCTCTCAACATGGATGTTTCTATCTCTCTCTCCCTCTCCCTTCCTCTCTAAAATCAATAAAAATATATTTAAAAATAAATTCCTGGGAACTGATTTCCAGCTGCCGCTGGCAGACCTCGATCAAGCACACCCGAAGCGTGTTGGCATCGAGGGGTGAAAGGCCCGATTCTCACGGACGAGGACGTGTGGGACATGACCGTGCTGGGACCGGAAGTTCCTGATTCTGGTTCTGCCTTCTTTTCTGTGACACCACAGCATCAACATATACAGCTGGTCTGAGGAATGAAAGTATTTTTTTTTTAAATATATTTCTTTATTGATTTCAGAGAGGAAGGGAGAGGGAGAGAGAGATAGAAACATCAACGATGAGAGAGAATCATTGATCGGCTGCCTCCTGCACACCCCCTGCTGGGGATCGAGCCCGCAACCCGGGCATGTGCCTTTGGCCGGAATCGAACCTGGGACCCCTCAGTCCCCAGGCCGATGCTCCATCCACTGAGCCAAACCGGCCAGGGTAAACTATTTTTTTTTAAAAAATATGTTTTTATTGACTTTCAGAGACAGAGGAAGGGAGAGGGAGAGAGAGAGAAACTTCGATGAGAGAGAATCACGGAACGGCTGCCTCCTGCACGCCCCCCACTGGGGATGGAGCCTGCAACCCAGGCACGGGCCCTGACCGGGAATCGAACCCTGACCTCCTGGTTCACAGGTCGATGCTCAACCACTGAGCCACGCTGGCCTGCTGGGCTGACGAGCCTGTTGTTGATATTTCTACTTGGAACCAAAACCCACTCCTGTACACAGACCAGTGGTGACCGGCCCGTTGGGGCCTCTTACCCACGGACACGAGCGAGGTGACGCCGCCGTCCCGGGTGCGACACACAGAGGCCGTAGGGAACCCCGCCTCGTGCAGGAACATGGCGACGTGGCTCTGCACCTCGATCAGGTCGGGGTTCTTGCTGGACTCGGTGTTGCTGATTTTGAGGACATACTCCGTCGGGCCACCCAAAGCGTCTCCGGGCCTTGAGACGCGCACGCGGAAGTTCTGGTCGTCGTAGCTCGGGAGCGGCTGGATCTCGGACACCCGGAACCCGAACTCGGACTCCACCACGGCACAGGCCTGCGCCTCGCTGAACGCGGGTTTGGCGAGAGCCTGCGGCCGGCGGTCATCTCCACTTGACATTATGTCAGGGGGACACAGTCTAGAGAGGGGAGTTAGAAATGAAATGGACATATTTTCTTATTTATTTTACAACATGTATTTATATTGATTTCAGAGAGGAAGGGAGAAGGAAAGAGAAACATCCATGATGAGAGAGAATCATGGATCGGCTGCCCGCTGCACGCCCCACACTGGGGATGGAGCCCGCAACCCGGGCATGTGCCCTGACCGGGAATCAAACCATGACCTCCTGGTTCATAGGTCGACGCTCAACCCCTGAGCCACGCCGGCCGGGCTGAACATATTTATTAAAATGATTTTCCTTGCCCTGGCCGGTGTGGGTCAGTGGATAGAGCTTCGGCCTGCAGACTGAAGGGTCCCGGGTTCGATTCCGGTCAAGGGCATGTACCTTGGTTGCGGGCACATCCCAGTAGGGGGTGTGCAGGAGGCAGCTGATCGATGTTTCTCTCTCATCGATGTTTCTAACTCTCTATTCCTCTCCCTTCCTCTCTGTAAAATATCAATAAAATATATTTTTTTAAAAAAATGATTTTCCTTAAGACAGGCCAATGTTTCTCAGCACTGATTCTGTACTTCTGGTGATTTGTTTTTGCTCAGAAAGTTAAGAAATGAAACCGGTGAGGTAAAGAAGTAGATGTTTTGCAGGTGAATAAATATCCTCATGCAATAAATTATTTTAATTTATTTTTATTGATTCCGGAGAGGAAGGGAGAGGGAGAGAGAGAAACATCCACAATGAGAATCATGGATCGGCTGCCTCCTGCACGCCCCCTACTGGGGATCGAGCCCGCAACCCGGGCATGTACCCGGACTGGGAATCGAACCGTGACCTCCTGGTTCATAGGTCGACGCACAACCACCAGTCACACTGACCAGGTCCATAAAATATTTTAAACCCACTTCCCATACTGAAGGGATGTTTCCAGGGATTGAACGCAGACCAGGAAAGCACCTTGGCATCAGCTAGTCCAACCCACCCCCATCAACTTCACTTACAGGGAAATTTAGGTCCTGAGAGGTCATGGGCTTTGCCCGAAAGTACAAACCAACTTAGAGCAAGAACTCAGCTCCCGAGATCCCTAATCCATGACGATGTTCTTTGGACTATGTTACCATTCATTTGAGTTAAAATATAATTTCAAACCCGGCCGGCGTGGCTCAGTGGTTGAGCGTTGACCTATGAACCAGGAGGTCACGGTTCGATTCCCAGTCAGGGCACATGCCCGGGATGTGGGCTCGATCCCCAGTAGGGGGCGTGCAGGAGGCAGCCGATCCATGATTCTCTCTCATCATGGATGCTTCTATTTCTTTCTCCCACTTCCTTCCTCTCTGAAATCAATAAAAAAAAATTTTTTTTAAAAAGAAAAGTATAAACCTCACTGCCACTCCCCTCCATAGCCACCTTCGCTGACCCTCTTATCCAAAGTGATTTCTCTGGCTCCAAACTTGCATACCCCTGGGCCCCTGGCCTGTCCCCACCACCGGTTACAGCCATCGAATTCTTTTTTAAAATATATTTTTATTGATTTCAGAGAGGAAGGGAGAGGAAGAGAGAGATAGAAACATCAATGATGAGAGAGAATCATGGATCGGCTGCCTCCTGCATGTCCCCCACTGGGGATTAAGCCCGAAACCCAGGCATGTGCCCCTGGCCAGAATCAAACCTGGGACCCTTCAGCCGCAGGCCGACGCTCTATCCACTGAGCCAAACCGAACGGGGCAGCAGTCGCATTCCTGCCAACCGCTCCTCATGTGGACTCTCTGACCAGGCCATTTGCTTTCAGGAGCAAATTAAGTCGATCCCATCTTGTGACAAAGCCTGGATGGGGTTTAAAACCATTCTTGCGCCTGAAACTTCTGGGAACCGGTGTATCCTGTCACACCAAATCTGGGCTTAAGACTTGACACGGGATTTTAACATTATTCCTTCTGGGGGTTTGTACACTGGTGTAAGCCAACATTCAGAATGTCGTGTGTAACACGTTACAAAGTCCAGGGCTTTACTTTGAACTCTTTAACTAAAGAGGTAAAGCTTTAACTAAAGCTTTAAAGTTTTAAGGGACAAAAAATTCTTTTAAGTGTTAAGGGTGTCAGGAGAA
>NW_005872748.1:0-6253 GCF_000147115.1 Myotis lucifugus | reverse complement strand
AACCACTCGCTATGACGTGCACTGACCACCAGGGGGCAGACAGTCGATCGGTCGACCAGTCGCTATGACGTGCATTGACCACCAGGGGGCAGGTGCTTCTTCTGGTGGGTTAGCTTGCTGCTGGGGTCCGGCCGATCGGGGACTGAGGGAGATGGGCCAGACACGCCCTGGAGCCCTCCCAGGGTCCCTCCCCGGCTGGCCAACCTCCTGTGTCCCTCCCCAGCCCCGATCGTGCACCGGTGGGGTCCCTCGGCCTGGCCTGCGCCCTCTCCCAATCCAGGACCCCTCGGGGGATGTCTGAGAGCCCTTTTCGGCCCGATCCTGCAGGCCAGGCCGAGGGACCCCACTGGTGCACAAATTCGTGCACCGAGCCTCTAATGTTCCTATAACATCCTTGAATGGGGCTTGTGAAGCCTCCGCTCGAACAGTCCTGTTTTCTAAATGAGTGTAAAGCAATGCTGGCCGCTCTAGCCATCAAAAGACAGCCTGGTGCCCGGTTCAGTGGCTCACGCAAGACTCATCAACCAGGAGGTCATGGTTCAATTCCCCATCGGGGCATATGCTGGGTTTTCAGGCTCGATCCCCAGTAGGGGGCATGCAGGAGCCGGCCAATCCTTGATTCTTCTCATCATTGATGTTACTATTTCTCTCTCCTTCTCCCTTCCTCTATGAAATCAATAAAAACAAACATACTTAAAAAAAAAAAAAAAGAGCCCTAACCGGTTTGGCTCAGTGGATAGAGCATCGGCCTGCGGACTGAAAGGTCCCAGGTTCGATTCCGGTCAAGGGCATGTACCTTGGTTGCAGGCACATCCCCAGTAGGGAGTGTGCAGGAGGCAGCTGATCAATGTTTCTCTCTCATCGATGTTTCTAACTCTCTATCCCTCTCCCTTCTTCTCTGTAAAAAATCAATAAAATATAAAAAAATAAAAATAAAGAGAAACTTAAAAAAAAAAGAATTATTAGAGCATTCAAAATAAAGACAGACTAGTGTAATAAAAGTTGTCACGCTGGTTAAGTGTATTTTATCACAATGGAAAAAAACGGCCCTGGCTAGTTTGGCTCAGTGGATAGAGTGACAGCCTATGGACTGAGGGGTCCTGGATTCGATTCCAGTCAAGGGCACATGCCCGGGTTGCAGGCTTGATCCCTTGTAGGGGGCGTGCAGGAAGCAGCCGATCCATGATTCTCTCTCATCATTGATGTTTCTATCTCTCTTCCCCCGCCTCTCCCTTCCTCTCTGAAATCAATAAAAATAGATTTTAAAATATGGAGCAAAAAAAAGTTGTTACACTGCGAGAAATAAAACATAATTTAGTCCCTGCTTTGCTACCTCATCTCTTTTGGGGAGTTGGACTCGATCACCCCTTGTAGCTCTACCATTCATTCTATGCTTCTAAAATTCTTTCTTTTTAAACTTAAATTTGCATTTAAAAATATATTTATTGATTTTTCACAGAGGAAAGGAGAGGGATAGTTAGAAACATCGATCAGCTGCCTCCTGCACACTCCCTACTGGGGATGTGCCCGCAACCAAGGTACATGCTCTTGACCGGAATCGAACCCGGGACCCTTCAGTCCGCAGGCCGACGCTCTATCCACTGAGCCAAACCGGCCAGGGAAAATTTGCATTTTTTTTTCTCTGTATAGAAGGACCCCAAACTATGGAACTAACCGCCCAGATCAAGCCAGTTCCGGAAAGTAAATAAACACCAAGACAGGCGTTTAACCAAACGTCTCCTGAGTGTGTGGAGGAGGCGAAGAAGGGACTCGGAATCCCACAGGCAGCTGGTCTGTGCCCCCCGCCAACGGGGTCTTACCCAGCCCCCCGAGAAAGTGCCAGCGCCAGGCCTCCTGCCAGAATCTCACCACCTTTGCCCTGCAGCCAGGGGGCCGGCCCTTGCACTCCACACTGTGCAGGGGACCCCGGATTCACCCTTCCCTCCCCTTCGCTCCCCACGCGTCACAAAGTCCAGGAAGCTCTACCCTGGCACCTGCCATCCCTCCCAGGCTGCACCCCAGCACCTGGCCCCGGGGGAACCCGGGAAAGAAGGGGCTGCCTCCTCGCCAGGGGCTCCCCGACCCCGGCCAGGCGTGATTGAGCCTCGACCTAGGAACCAGGAGGTCAGGGTTCGATTCCCGCTCAGGGCTCATGCCCGGGTGGCGGGCTCCATCCCAGTGTGGGGCGTGCAGGAGGCGGCCGATCCATGATTCTCTCTCATCGTGGATGTTTCTATCTCTCTCTCCCTCTCCCTTCCCGTCTGAAATCCATAAAAATATATTTAAAAATATAAATAAATTAAATTTAAAAACCCAGAGGCTCCCCGGCCTTTACCCCAAAGGGGGTCGGGGCACAGAAAGGCAGGGCAAGTCGAGTCTGGTTTTCAAGGACAGCGATGTACTCACTGCTGGGCGCTCCGAGGGGCTCCCGCTGGGCAGGGTGGGGCGTCGGGGGCGCAGCGGGTTGCAGGGGGCACCTGAGTCCAGCGGACCGCACCCTCGTGGGGTGTCCGCGCTCCAGCTCTGGGGTCAGGGAGGAGGGGGCAGCGGTCACGCACCGGCGGCCTCTGAGCCCGACGCACCGACCCCTCCAGCCCGCGGGGAGCCTCTCTGCGCTCGGGGCGGCCCCCCTACCCCGGCCGCTATCCCGCCCGCTCACCGTGCACGACCCGCGGTCCGAGGCGGCGTCCGCTGTCCAGCAGCCCGGGCTGAGGGCGGACGGTCGCGCTGCGAGGTCTCGCGCGGTCAGGTCTCGCGCGGCGTGGCAGCGACTGACCTGCAGCACCTCGGCCCGCCCCCGCTCCGAGCCCGCGACTCCTGACTTCTGATTGGCTCCTTGAGAGAACCCCGCCGCCAATCAGCGCAGCCGAAGGGAAGGCGAGGCCCCGCCCCGCGCTATCTAGAATATTCAGGATGAGATTAGGCTTCTGATTAGCTCTCTGCAATCTGACCCCGCCTCCTCTCGGTGCTCACGTCAGTCAAAATCTGGATGCCTCTTCGCGTAACGGGGCTTCTTGTTTCTGATTGGCTCGTCGGTATCCTGCCCCGCCCCCCGGCGAGCAGCTCTGAGCTGGCTGCTTCCGGCTATGGAGTTGCACCGCCTGGTGTGCACAGTCCCGGTAGGAGGTTTTCAAGGACCGTTTTTTCTAGGGATCGTCGGTGTCTGGGCGCGACTCGCACCCTTTCTCCTTCCTCCCCTTCCTGCGGGCAGCACGCACCCCGCAGGCCGCCTTCGGACCCGCGTCCCCGGAGCTGCAGGTCCGATGGGAGGTCCCGGCGGTCGGGCTGGCTGCGTTCTGCACAGACCCAGCTCCCAGGATCGCGGGTGGCGCAATCCTGGTAGGTGTGCACAGTCCGGGTGCCGATGGGGAGCTGCAGGGGGCGCGGGGCCTCGGCCAGACACACAGCACCCCGTTTCCTGCTCTCTTCCCACGCCACTGACTTCATTATAACGGATGGGAAGGAGGCGGGGAGGGTTCCCAGGGGGCGGGTCAGTAGTTGGGTCAGAAGCTGTAGGATCGTCGGGTTCTCTCCCCGCGGGAAAGTGCGGGAACACGTGATTTTCAGGAGGCTGTGCGAACAGTTGGTAACCTTCGTTGTCCAGGGCAACCAGGCTCTGATGGACAGCTGGGTGCACTCCTGCAGCCCACACAGGGCTTCCGAGGGGGATCTCGCCACCCTCCACGCAGGCAGCTGGAGCCTTGTTTTTTGTGAATGCACAGCCCCCACCCCTCATGCTTTTATTCTTTTTTTCCATCAGCGTGTAGCGCCCTCGGTTATCTGCCGCCCCCGTGATTGCCCCGGATGTGCCCCAAACCTCTGCTGAGGGCGGGCCTTTCCCGTTAGATTTGGTTCTTATCTCCAAGTAGCAGCTTCCCACAGCCCCAGTCTCAACACATCTCATCCCTTTAGGCTGTGAAACACCAGCTCTGATTCGGTTTTCTGTGGCCAGAATCTGACTCCTGTTTGGCCTCATTAGGGCACCTGCATACCTGTCCCTCAGGCAGCTCATGAGTTCTCCACCCTCACTATGTTCATTTTGTCCTATTCTTTTAAAAAATATATATTTTATTGATTTTTTACAGAGAGGAAGGGAGACGGATAGAGTTAGAAAAATCCATCAGCTGCCACCTGCACACCTCCTACTGGGGATGTGCCCACAACCAAGGTACACGCCCTTGACCGGAATCGAACCTGGGACCCTTCAGTCCGCAGGCCGACGCTCTAGCCCAGCCGTGGGCAAACTACGGCCCACGGGCCAGATCCGGCCCGTTTGAAATGAATAAAACTAAAAAAAAAAAAAAAAAAAAAGACCGTACCCTTTTATGTAATGATGTTTACTTTGAATTTATATTAGTTCACACAAACACTCCATCCATGCTTTTGTTCCGGCCCTCTGGTCCAGTTTAAGAACCCATTGTGGCCCTCGAGTCAAAAAGTTTGCCCACCCCTGCTCTAGCCACTGAGCCAAACTGGTCAGGGCCCTATTCTTTTTTTTAAGTATATTTTTATTGATTTCAAAGAGGAAGGGAGAGAGAAACATCAATGATGAGAATCATCGATCAGCTGCCTCCTGCACGCCCCACTGTTTGAAGAGAAAATTCTAGATGCCACCCTATTTCTCTGTGTTAGGTGTTTTGTTTTCAGTCACCACAAAATATTTTATTATTAGAGTCAAACAGGTGATAATACAATTTTCTTTATTAAAAATAATTTACAGCATCAATAACATATACACAATTGTCATCAACTGAACTTTGCCTCCAATATATTTCTATACAATACTTAACATCATTGAACTTACAACTGCTACACTGTGTTGTTGGCTTAAGTGATTGACAATTGGTAGTTGCTGAAGGAGATAATGTGTTCACGGTCAGGTGCGTGTGAACTGATGGGACATCGGCACCGTCACACTCTAGGAGGAGGCCCCCGAGGAAGCCAAGTCCATCCCCCCCTCCCTCTGCGTTCCCCCAGCACCCAGCATCTTAGTACCGTCTCCTCAACCCAAAGGCAAGAGAAAGGTGTCTCTTAATTCAACCGCAGAAAAACGCCAGTCAGCTCATTCCTCCCCGCGCAGGCGACGCACACGGTGACCGTGGAGGCAATGGCCACGGCCCTGACCAGGCCCGAGCTGTACTTTCCCCTTCAGAGCCACTGGAGTGTGACCACCAGTGAGAAACTGAGCAACCTGGCTACGGGGGTCCTGACACTTCCCTCAGGTGCCACCTGGACATCTGGAGACAAAACAGGAAATGTGACAGCCGTCGGCCTGGGAACCTTCGGCGTAACCATGGCAGCGCGGCGGCTGGATGCCATTCTCACTGACTCACTTTACAGGAGTAACACAACCCAAAGGCATGGAATATGGCAGCGCTGTGCAGCATCATGTGCTTTAACTACAGCACTCACTTTCTTCTCTTATGTAACCATGTGTCCTTTCCACAATATTTTTTTAACACGTCATTGCCCAGACAGAGTTAACAAAGGGAGGAAGTCAAACAAAACCCAGCAGAGGCCGCGTTTCTGCAAACAGTGTTTGGCTGGAGGCAGCTGTAAGGGACACACTGGGACATACAGCGGTTTCCTCCCCAACCGATAACCACGCTCATCCAGCTTTTTGGTTCATTGTATAGAAGCGAGAGATTAAGAGGCCCTCGATTCTGTTCCTGAAAGACGAGGTTTGCTTGTACTATTACTCGGCGAGGCAGATGGGAATTTCAGTGCCGAATTCCTAGCTTGCTTTATGGTCTTCATCTCCTGGGCCAGATGTTTATGCCAACACCCAGGCCTCTGCCACAGGCGATACATTATAACACCCTTAAAGCTGACACTGACGCCCGCCCCAGCCCAATCCGGAATTACCATTTCTTCAAATCCTACCACAGGCATTTCAACATTCAGCTGGGAATTTCTCCATCCCTAACTCATATTTTCATGTAAATTAGGAACACACATGCATGGACAAATACACAGAATAAAATAATCAAGAACACCATTGGATCTGCAAGTACCACGTAACATTTTTAAATAAAGGGAATTGTCAAGCTCCAGCCCGTCTAACTGAGCGCGTATCTGCAGGACGGTGAAGAGACGGCCTGACTGTGTGCGAAGGCCTCCGTGGTCTCCACCCATCTGAGAGTCAGGAACCCTTTTCTGTGCCGTGTGAACTGACGCTCAAGTGCAGCAACCGAATCAGGTCACTGAAGACCGTATGTGAGAGAATTTGCCATGTAAGTTAATTTCTTGATTT
>NW_005872747.1:28202-43674 GCF_000147115.1 Myotis lucifugus | reverse complement strand
GTGGCACTGGGAAGCAAGGGCGATGAGCGGATGCCCCCACCTCCCCGAGCCCCGGGCCCATTAGTGTCCCCGGGGTCATTTCGTTGCTTGGTTCCTCCTCACACTTCCTGAGCCATGAGCCTGCCCAGAACAGTCCCTCTGATTCCTGGAGACAGTGTCCAGAGCTTTCCCCGCTTCGCTCCTGGTAAACTCCTACACATCCTTCAAAGCCCCACAGAAATGGCCCGTTTTCTGTGAAATCTGCCCCATGAGGCGGTCAGCTGCTGCCTTCTCTCGGCTCCAGCCGCACCCTGTGCCTCCCTCCACTAATGCACCAGGTGCTCTAATAAGTGTCTGCCCCTCCCAGACGGGGAGCTCCCGTCCAGGCCACTGAGGAGCAGGAGCGGCACCCGGTCCCCTAAGGTCCCTGACTGGCCAGGTTACCTCCGGGTTGTCCGTCCTTCCAGGAGGTGGGAAGTGGCCAGGTAAGCGAAGGCCGAGTGTGCACGTCCGCCGCACCCTGCGCCTCCTCCAGGTGCTCAGCCTTGGTGCCAGTGACCTGCTTTTGTGAGCGTGTGCCCGGGAATCGGGGCGCCCTCGTGCCCGCTCCCTTTGAGTCTCTGCTCTGTCTCCCAGCCGATGAGCAGGCCGGCGCCCTCAGGCGACCATGTTCCCTCCCGCGTCCCCGCAGCCGGCAGCTGGCACACATGTCTTGGACTTGTCAGCGGCGTCACTACAGAGGCCGCGGCCAGTGGGGGGAGAGGGATTACGTTGTTCCCATCTGGCTCCGGCGCCTTCCCAGCCCCTTCCAGCTGTTCCCCGTTACCCAGTGCCAGGCGGCAGGTGCAGGGGTGAGGCCTGACAGGCGCTGGGGACCTGTCCGTCATCTTCACGTGAAATGTCTCCAAGGCTATTTCTGGCCTCGCCGTGATCCCAACGGCTTTGGGGATAAATATAGACACGATTGAGAAGCCCCAGGGGCGGCGGGCGGGCGGGCAGCACCGGGAGGGCGCGGACAGGCGTGTGGCCTTAAAAAGTCTGCCCAGCCGTGCCAAGTGCAGAAGGACAGATTTCCTCGCCACGCACCCACCGTGCCTGGGGGCGGCTGACCGAGCAGCAGGGGCTGGAGAGAGAGGGGGACAGAGGAAGCTGAGCCGCCGGACCTTGCACGGAGCAGGATGATGGGCGTGACTCCCCCGTCGCCCTGTTCGCAGCTTGTAAAGGGGATGCCTGTGGCCCCAGCAGGAGTCCTGGGGACAGCTGTGCGGAGGGACAGGCCAGCGTCCTCAGCTCCCAGCCTCCCCAGGCCGGGCTTCTGCTGCAGAGGGGGCCGCAGACGGGCTGGGCCGGGGTGACTGTGGGGTGCCCAGGCCTCGGCCTGCAGGCAGCTGTGTCCACGCCTCTTTGTTCTGCTCCTGCGCTGCCTGGATCCACCACCCCTGCCCCCTCGGTCAAAAGCGCAGCTTTCTTTACCTGCAGGTCCCCGGGTCCTCACTGCTCAGCCAGGTGGGCTGCGGGAGTGCCCTTTTTAGGCTGGGAGCTGCAGGGAGGGAGCCCTAGCTCCAGGAACCTTCTCCTGCCTGCCTTTACTTCTCCCCTTCCCTCTCACCCCTTCCCGCTCCTGACTGCCTCCTCCCAGGCGGGAGCCGACACTGGGGCTGGCGCTGAGCGAGGACCCGTTTCGAGGAAAAGGATAGAAGTCAGTGAGCTGGCGAGAACCTCCCCGTGAATCATACTGTCGCTGTGCCGTCACCGTCGTGTCACGGGAAGCGTGTTCCCGTGGTCCCTCCCGCGGCCTCATTAACAAAGGCCAGGAGCGGGAGCGTGCACGGCCGCAGGGAGAGAGACACTCACTCGTGTTGCCTGCACGAGCGATGCCCGGGCGCCTGCTGTCTGGGCCGGGAGAGGCAGCTGTGCTGCGGGAACTCCGCCAGCCCCTCGGACTTAGGCTGCAGGGCTTCAGGGACAAAGGGGACCTCAGGCTCCTCGAGCAGGTGGCATGTGTGGGGTCTCACTCAGCCCCTGTGTGGGCTCTGAGCAGCCGGCCTCCCTCTCAGGATCTCGTTGGTCCCGGAGGGGACGGAATCAGTAGGCAGTTCAGTGCCCAAGGCACTTGCCAAGCCCTGGGGGATGGGGTGGGGGTCGGACGTCTCCTGGGGCCCGGAGCCCGTGGAGGGAGGTCCAGGGGCCTGGCACTTGAGCTGGACCCTGTAGGATGCCCAGCTCACTCAGACGAGAGGTGGGGATGGGACTAAAGGGGAGGGGCCTTCCGGGCGTGGGTTACAGCCTGAGCAAAGGCACAGAGGCAGGAGGGTCCTGTGGGCCAGGCGAGGGGCTGAGCTGGGAGGGACAGGCTGAGCCCAGGCCAGGAGCCAGGTGGGGGGTGCCGTGTGTGCCCCTTAAGGAGCGTGGATGACGTCTTGGAAGCCGGGGCAGGGGGAGAGCATGAGGGGCCTTTAATCAGAGCAATGTCAGGGCTGGGACACGCGTCTTAGAAAAGGCTTCTTCGACTTCGTGTGGAGGGCAGGGCGAGGCGGGGCGGAGGGGCAGGCTGGCGGCAGCATCGCGCACCTTGCTGTGTGGAGTACCTGGCGGTGTCTTTGTTTCTGACTGAGCCTGTGAAGTCAGGGTGAGGAGCTGGGAGCTGCTGATGGCAGTGCCTGGCAGGGCTTCTGACTTGCTCGGTTCCCCTTGTCACCGGAGGGGTGACCTTGTCCAGCAAGCCTGGCCACGGGCGGTAGCCGGGTCTGCAGCGGAGATAACTGACTCCCCAGGGCTCAGCCCATGACCCGGGGTTCCCTCTCCAAGCCCCCGAGTCAGCAGGCTGCGAAAGGGGCTTCCCCTCCTCACCCCAATGCTGGTGCTGTGAGCTCCGGCATCCGAAAAAGACGTCACTGGGAAAGTGTCGTGTGACGGAAAGATAAACACGTTTGCTCACGTGAACCACAGGCGCTAACCTGGCCACGTGAGCATTGTCATGTGCGCACGCGTCCGTGGGTGTGTGCACGCGTCTGTGGGTGTGTGCATGCGTCTGTGGGTGTGTGCACGCGTCTGTGGGTGTGTGCACGCGTCTGTGGGTGTGCGCACGCGTCTGTGGGTGTGTGTTGATAACTAGAACAAAGAGGGGAGTGTGTGGCCCTGATCACGCCTTTGGGGAAAGAATTGCCCGGCTTATGTGGCTCAGTGGTTGAGCGTTGACCCATGAACCAGGAGATCAGAGTTCAATTCCCGGTCAGGGCACATGCCCGGGTTGTGGGCTCGATCCTCAGTGTGGGGCATGCAGGAGGCGCCGATCGATGATTCTCTCTCATCATTGATGTTTCTATCTCTCTCTCCCTCTCCCTTCCTCTCAGAAATCAATAAAAACATATATTTAAAAAAATTGTGTAAGTCACCCTCTAACCTGTGAATCTCAGGGTTAGAGTGTTGCCCACGGACTGAAGGGTCCAGGGTTCGATTCCTGGTAAGGGCACTGAACCTGGGTTGCAGGTTCAACCCCAGAGCCCCACCCGGTGGAGTGCATGGGGGAGGCAACTGATGTCTGTCTGTCCGTCTGTCTGTCTCTCTCTCTTCCTCTTTTTCTCCTTTCCACTCTAAAATCAATGGGAGAATATCCTTGGCGAGCATTAACAAAACAGAGAAAAAGAATTGTGTGAGTGAGAAGCCTGCACAGACCGAGAGGTCAGAGCCAGGAGCCTCATGAAGGCCATTCAGGCCCAGTCCTTCCGTTCTCGGTGGGGAATAAAGGAAAGGGTTTCTCCCCTCACAGAACACCCTGACCCAGCGCTGGGCTCCTTCCTCCCCGGCAAGTCTCCAGGTCTCTGTGGACTCCCACCAGCTATCTTTTAAAAAGTATATTTTTACTGATTTCAGAGAGGGAGGCGGTGGCGGGGGGAGAGAGAGAGAAACATCAATGATGAGAATCATTGATCGGCTGCTTCCTGCACACCCCACACTGGGGATCGTGTCCTGCCTGGGAATCGAACCATGACCTCCTGGTTCGTAGGTCGATGCTCCACCCTGAGTCACACCTGCCGGCTGCATTTACATTTTATTTTTTTTTTCAAAATATATTTTATTGATTTTTTACAGAGAGGAAGGGAGAGAGCTAGAGAGCTAGAAACATCGATGAGAGAGAAACATGGATCAGCCGCCTCCTGCACATCTCCTACCGGGGATGTGCCCGCAACCCAGGTACATGCCCTTGACCGGAATCGAACCTGTGACCTCCTGGTTCGTAGGTCGATGCTCCACCCTGAGCCACACCAGCCGGCTGCATTTACATTTTAAAATGCTCCCTTTTTTTCCCCGTGGACGCAGACGGCTGGTTAGAAGACTGTGGCAGTGGTCTCAGAGTCGTTAGTTAGGGGCTTGTGGATTTTCTTCAGATGCTCCTGTAGAGAGAAATGGTCGTCCTTGAGAGAGTCTGTCGCTTACTTTTTTTTTTAATCCTCACCTGAGGATATTTTTCCATTGATTTTTAGAGAGAGTGGAAGAGAGAGGGAAAGACAGAGAAATATCCATGTGAGAGAAACATTGATTGGTTGCCTCCTGCATGAGCCCAACCCAGGGCCAGGGCCGGGGCGGAGCCTGCAACCGAGGTACGTGCCCTAGACCGGAATCGAACCCGGGACCCTTCGTCTGCAGGACGCGCTCTATCCGCTGAGCCAGACCGGCTGGGGCGGGGTCACTGGCTCTTTAGCCGTCACACAGAGTCCCCGCCAGTGTGCAGGGCCCCCCAGGTCTGGCCCCGGTGGGTGTGGCCTCCAGGTGCCCCCTGGGAAGGCTTTGTACCCCCTCCTGCGCCCCAGCCCGGTTCCGACTCTGAGGGAGTTAACTGCACACGGGGTGCTGACCAGCACAGCTGGGCTGAGCGGACTGAGATCTCGAGCCTGACCTCGAGGCTTTTGAGGGGAACCGGCCGATCCAACTCTGATCCAACTCTGCCGTGGGCTTCCCCAGGGCCCTGCTCCGAGACCTCCCCCACCCCACCAGCTTCCAGAGCCTCACGTTATCCAGATGTTGGAGCTTCGGAAGCTGGGGACCTGCCCTTCCCCGTGCGTGCTCACGGCCCTCTCCGTGCCTGACTTCCTTCCTTCCCTCCTTCCTTCCTTCCTCCCCCTCCCTCCCCCCTTCCCTCCCTTCCTTCCTTCCTCCCTCCCTCCCTTCCTTCCTTCCCCTCTTCCTTCCTTCCCTCCCTCCCTCCCTCCCTCCCCCATTTCTGTTGAGACACTTTATGAAACATCGAGGACCGGCTCAGACCCTGGAGCCGAGTGACCAGGTTTGCGTCCCCTCGGGGCTGTGTGACCTGGAGCAAGTCGCCCACCTCTCTGTGCTTCAGTTTCCTCCTGTGCAAATCGGGGACAAAAAGGATGAACTCAGTTCCCGCTCCGCAGGCCATGAGCCTGCAGGCCCCATCCCCTGCCCCCTCCCGGGACCTCGGGGCCTGGACCGTGATTGGAGCTGCCTGTCCTTCTGGGAGGTGCCGGGGATCACTGACCGCGGATCCTCTTTGAAGGAATGTGCCTGCGTGTTTGGGAGACCATTTGGCCACTTGGACCATGTCCCAGCCACACGCTAACCCCCGTACGTTCACCATCTCATACCATCCTCAGAAGAGCCTGTTTTCACCCCCGTTTTGTAGGAGAGAACTGGGGCTTGGAGGGGTGAGGGGACTTGCCCAGCCCCCCCCCACCCCCCAGCTGATGATGGAGCTGGGATCTGTCCGCCCTCCCATGAGCTGCCTCTCTGCAGCCCAGAACGGCAGGGGGGTGCTGGCTTACCATGAATGCATACGGCCGTGGCTTTCCCATTCTTGCTCACGGCCTCCCTACCTGGCCCCCGGGACCTCCCCTGCATGTTTCTGACTGTCAGATGGTCAGAGAAGCTTAAACGGAGGAAGCAAGTCATGTGACACCCGGGGACATGCATTTCAGGCCGAAAGCACAGCAGGTGCAAAGGTCCCGAGGCAGCTTCGTGGCCTCTGCCTGCTCTTCGGGGTCTGGTAAGCCATCTGGGACCCAGGAACCCTCACTGGTGAGGCTGGCTGCCCTGAGGAGCCTTTCTCTGAAGGCCCCTGGCATTCCTGCCTGCTGGGGGCCCGCGAGCTCCCGAGCTGTTCGTTAGGAACCAAAGTGCGTCTGGGATCAGACGGAAAGAGTTCCAAACGTCACGTGATGTTGTCAGCCTTTCAAATAGCGTTTTGGAGCGTGGACTCCCCCAAGTTCCCATTAATAACAACTTCCCATCGCCCCTCCCCCCGCCTCTGTTCTTTCTGCCTCTGAGTTTGCCTGTTCTGGGGGCCTCATGTGAGTGGACTCATACAACATGGGTCCTTTCGTGCCTGCCTCCTCTCACTTGGCATCATGCTTTCAAGCTTCCTCTCTGCTCTTGGGGGTGGACGTTAAAATTTTTTTAAAAAAATATGATTTTATTGATTTCAGAGAGGAAGGGAGAGGGAGAGAGAGATGGAAACATCATTGATGAGAGACAAACATCGATTAGCTGCCTCCTGCACGCCCCCTACTGGGGATCGAGCTCGTGTCCCAGGCATGTGGCCTGACTGGGAATCAAACCGCCACCTCCTGGTTCATAGGTTGATGCTCAACAACTGAACCACAACCGCCGGGCAGGGGGGTGGACATTTTATTATTTTCCTTTTTAAAGCTTATTTTTATTTTATTGTTATTTTTAAAAATACAAGCACCTGGTCTTCTTCCAAAACTCTCACCTCGGCCATCTTTTAAAACGCAAGTTTCTGGGAGGTAAAGCTTATTGAAAGGAAAAAAACCTTAGTCATGTGAGAGGATCAGATTAACTCATTTCAGCTGTTAAACGCTGATTGCTCGACAAGTCTCAAGTTCCCCTACTGTTGGCCTTTTATTACAGAAAAGCTAGAAAATACGCTTGAAAGGGTTACACTTTTTGAAATACGTCTCTTTAAAGTGTGAATGTGTTTGCCAACAGCCGGGGGGTGGACACTTTAGAAACACAGGGTGTTCGCCCTGCACGCCTGTCCCCGTCCCCGGAGCTGCGTGAGGACAAAAGGGGGAGAGAAGCCCAGGTCCTGGCGGAAGGGCCTCAGCCCTCCCTGTGCCCAGAGGCTGCATGTCTCCAGGCGGGCGCACCTGCCCATCAAGGCCCCCGTCCCATCCAGTCCTCTCCGACACGGCTCACCCGTGGGTCCTGGGCTGCGTGCTGAGGTGCAGCCTCGGTTTTCCCATCTGTGGAATGGATCTCACACACTGACTCTCAGGCTCCCTCTGGCCCATCAGGCTGGCTTCCCATAGCCGACCCGGAGCTGACCCGTGTGCCAGACTCTCGGGGGCGGGAGGGGGGGGGAGGGAGCGGCTCTTAGCCTGTGACTTTTTATTTATTCATTAACTAAGAGACGCTGATGTATCAGGACGCTGACAGGTCACATGGCCTCTGAAAGCACAGGGCTGGTAATCCATTTAAAAAAACATTTTCTTCTTCTTTTTAATTTAATGGAGGAAATCATTAGCTGGGAAATTGGTAGAACTGATTTATTCCTGTTTGGGGGAGGGGGGGGGGAAGCGAACGCCGCCTCTAATTGCCGCTCGTTCTAGAAATATGTCAGCCAGAGCGTCCCATTAGCCGGGGCCTGGCATGGGCGGAGGCAGCCCGGGGAGCCGGGTGGGGGCGGGGGGGGCTCTTTCTGGACCCAGGAGGGCGGCCACCCCACCGCGATGTCAGCAGCAGCTTAGAGAAGCCAGCAAACCTGCCTCGGCCCCTGGGGGCGCTCGGGGGCGGGGGGGGGGGCCCTGCTGCCCACGAGCCCAGATCTCACGCACGAGCCCTCATTCCCAGGGACACGGGGACACGGGACCAGGCCCCGTCTGGGAAAACGGACTACGTGCCTCTTGGACTTCATCCGGTTCCAAGAGGAGGCAACTGGGTTCACCCTAAAAATAACCAAACTCGCAAACAGCTCGACAGGCAAATGGTTTTCGTATCTATAGGCCACATCGCTTAAAGGTGCAGCTGCTCTCCCACTGCCCCAGCCTGTTCCCCCGGAGCCGGGGGGTGCCCGGGGTGATCTGGGCTCTTCTGGGGTCACCGTCTCCCGCACCCAGCGGAGGTCTGGCTGGGTTCCTGCCCTCCCGGGGACGCCTCCTGCCCTGGGCACCCGGTGTGGCAGGGGTGCGGCACCTGAGGCTCGCAGCGGCCCCCGAGTGCCCCTGACTGGGGCGGGGTGGCCGGGCTGGGGTGCTGTCGCCCCTTCACGCTCGCTGTGTGTGCCGAGGGGCCCGCCTCACTTTGCTTTTCCAAGCGCATCTGGCCCAGAAACATGAGTAAATGAGCGTTCAGAGAGGAGGCGGCTATAAATAGCCAGGCAGGATGTGGAGAGGTGAAAGGCAGGGGCCGCCAAGGTTGTAGGCCCGCTCTGAGCAGGGGCCGCCCCGGGACCCACCCCGCCTGCTGGGTGCCGGAGCCCTGGCTCACCCCGGCTGCCTCCCTGCCACGCCCTGTGCCCGGCTGCCCGGAGGCTCCGGGCACGCTGCTGCGTCACCGCCGGGGACTCTGTGTCCATGTGTTCATCCTTCCCTGGATGTGCCGCGTCTGGGGGGGACGTCCACCACCAAGTGGGGGGCTGAGTGAGGTCACCCCTCTGGGCGGTGGGCCTGGGGCTCCAGGGCAGGCTCCTAAAGCTGTGGGGGACCATCACCACCATCTCTGGGCATTGTGGGAGGCGCAGGCCCAGACCCTGGGATACTAACCTCTACAGAGTCTTCATTCATGAGTTCATTCATATGTTCATTCACTCATTCATTCAAAAGATGGCTTGCAGTGCCTGCTGGGTGCCAGGAGCTCTCCTGGGCCTTGGGGAGACAGCCGTGAATACAACCAACCCAGACCCCTGCCCTCACAGCACCCCATTCCTGGGGAAGAGACACTTAACAAAAACAACCAAATAGAAACGTGCTGCACCAGGGATGAACCCAGAAGGCATCAGGCCGAGTGAGTTAAGCCAAACACAAGAGGACAGACTGTGTGACTCCACTTCAGCGAGGATCCTAGAGGTCAGATCGTAGAGGCGGGAAATAGAGTGGCCGGTGCAGAGGGGGGGGGCGGGGAGGGCTGCGGGGCCCGTGTCTGACGCGGACAGAGCTGCCTTTGGGGAAGAGGAAGCCGTTGGACGGGACGGGGTGCCCTCGCCTGCGCTGGCCGGGGGTTGCACAACAGTGTGATGTACTCAACGCCTCCACACTGTGCACCTACACATGGCTGAGGCGGCACGTTGGCCGTTGTGTGCACTGGACCCCAGCTTTTAAAATAAAAAGTACAGAAGAAGAAAGAAAAGCACACAGCGTCTCGGGCTCGGTGCCGTGAGAGGATGAGCCGGGTCCGGGAGGGCAGGGCTGGGGTTCAGCCTTAAGTCAGGGCGGGAGGAAGGCTGTCGTGAGAAGGGGCCCGGCGGCTGCGGGAAGGGGAGGCGCCTCCGGGCAGAGGGGACTCGGGACAGATGCCCAGGCAGGGGGGGCGGGCTTCCGGGCCTTCGCCCTGAGTGGGTGCAACCAGGCCACTTCGGGGCTCTGAGCCGAGCAAGGCAGGACGCCGTGTGGGTTTGCGAGGGATCGGGCAGGGGGCACGGGAAACTGAGAAGAGCTTTGCAGGGTGGGCGGCCGAGGCTGGGGCGGCCGCTCGTGGGGGTGCCCCCGCCTGTCCTTCAGCTCAGAGCCCGAGGGCGGGGTCTCTGTGTCGGGGTCAGCTTTGCTGGCGTCCTCGGCTGCCACTCCCCAGAAGTCACAGATGTCACTTCTGCCTTTGCCCCTCGGGCAGGCGGTGGCGTGACTGGGCGGGGTGGCCGGGCCAGGATTCGGTTCCTGCCGATCGTGCTCGGAGGCCACACAGCTGCCTGGAAGCACGCAGCCGTCCCTGGGCCCCGGCCCTCCCTGCCCGCCCTGGCCGGGGGTTGGGTGCTGAGGCGCCCCCGCCTCCCTCTCCTGGGCCTGTCCCAGAGTCCCTTCCCAGGGCCCCAGCAGGCCAGGCGGGGTCCCGCCGGCTTCAGCCCCACCTGTGTCTGCTGCCCTGTGCCCCACCCCGCCTCCCTGTGTACCTGCAGAGAGAGGGGGGACTAGCCCCTGGTCCCGGCTCCCGCGCAGACCCCCTGCCGGAGCCTGGGCAGCTTTGTGCATGTGTGTGCATGCATGTGCACGCGCGCATATATGTGTGTGTGCGCGTGTGTGCCTGTGTGTGCATGCATGCATATGTGCATGTGCACATGTGTGTGTGTGTGTCAAGGTCTCCCTTAGCGCCTCCCACAACCCAGCCTGGGCCCAACGGCCCTCTGCACGTCCCCCACCCCCACCCCTGCTGCCGCTTTATTTATTTATTTTGCACATTTTATTGCTTTCAGAGAGGAAGGGAGAGGGAGAGAGAGAAAGAAACATCAATGATGAGAGAGAACCATCGATCGGCCGCCTCCTGCACGCCCCACACTGGGGATGGAGCCCGCAGCCGGGGCATGTGCCCTGACCGGGGATCGAACTGTGACCTGGTTCATAGGTCGACGCTCAACCCCTGAGCCACGCGGGCCCGGCTGCCGCTTTAGAAAGGTGGGGAGGGTCTGTTCCAACCCTATAGCTCCCGCCCAGACATTCCAGGGGTGACCTCAGGAGTTGCTGGGGGAAACGGCAAAAGGTGGGGTTCTAGAACGGGTGTCTGGGGCCGGTCGGGGCGGGAGGAGCGGCCCGTGGTTCGGGGTCCCCGGCATGATGGCATCGGCTGGGCCCACTCCCCAGCTGGAGCTGGCTTTGTTCCCCCAGAGCCCGACCCCCCGCCCTCTGACCTTTTAGGAAGGGGCCAGGCTGCCCCACCACGCGGACACTGCGGGGTAAGTTGGGAGGGAAGGGGTGAGGGAAGAGGACTGAGGGGCTTGGTACGTGGCCGGGGCCCTGGGTCCTACTTTCCCGTCTCATCCAGTCCTCAGAGCTGCTCTGTCCGGGTCGATCACCGCCAACCCCAGACGACTGTTTACTTTTAAATTAAAGTGAAATGAAATTAATAATTGGGTTTCCCAGTCACACCAGTCCCGTTTCAGGTGCTCAGTGGCCACGTGGGGTGAGCGGTGGCCGCGCTGGACAGAGCAGGCGTAGAAACGTCCGTCGTCACAGAACGTTCTATTGGGTAGCGTTGGTCCTATCTCTAGAGCAGCCCCACAAGGTTGAGACTGTTGCCCCATTTTATGGATGAACAAACTGAGGCTCAGAGAGTTGGAAATGACTGGCTCATCATGCAGCCAGCGAGTGTCAGAAGGCACGAGGACACGGATCGGGTGGGTCTCAGAGCGTGGACTTGGGGCTGGCGTGCACACGAGTCCAGTGGCCAGCGGGCTGCTTCTGAGGACCGAGGGGACCGAGGCCCAGTAGTTGGCCACACACACACTCTGGGACCTCTGCCTCCTTCGGGAGCCCTCCTGTGCTTGGGTACCCAGTGGGGAGCGATGCTTTAGGCAGAACTGGGGTTCACATTCAGTTTGGGGCCTCCGGGATCTGCACCTTTAGGACCAAATCCCTTCGGAGGGAGGGGCTCTGGGAAAAGTCACTGTGCTCTGAGACACCCATTTTATTTTATTACTAGAGGCCCGGTGCACGGATTCGTGCACCAGTGGGATCCCTCGGTCTGGCCTGTGGGGATCAGGTGAAACCGGCTCTCTGACCTCCTTCGAGGGGTCCCGGATTGCGAGAGGGTGCAGGCCAGGCCGAGGGACCCCACCGGTGCACAATGGGGGCCAGGGAGGGAGTGCAGGAGGGCTCCAGGGCGTGTCCATCCCATCTCACCCAGTCCTGATCTGCTGGACCCCCAGCAGCAAGCTAACCTACCGGTCAGAGCATCTGCCCCCTGGTGGTCAGTGCACATCATAGCGATTGGTTGAACGGTCAATGAATGGTCGAACACTTAGCATATAAGGCTTTTATTAAATAGGATTATTTTTAAAAATATATTTTTATTGATTTCAGAGAGGAAGGGAGAGGGAGTTAGAAACATCAATGATGAGAGAGAATCATTGCTCAGAGCCTGCAATCCAGGCTTATGCCCTGACCGGGAATCGAACTGTGACCTCCTTCCTGGTTCATAGGTCAGCCCTCAGCCACTGAGCCACGCCGGCCGGGCTGAGACACGTATTTTAAAGGTGAGAGAGTGAGAGCTAAAAGGCGGAAACAACCCACATGCCCATGAGGGTGAACGATGGACCGAGAAGGAAGGAAGCGCTCACACCTGCCTCCGTGTGAATGAGCCTCAGGTGCAGGACGCTGAGTGCGAGGCCAGACAGAGGCCACACAGTGTAGGGTCCCATTGGCAGGAAGTGTCCAGAGAGGCAAGTCCATGGAGATGGAGCAGATGGGTGGCTGTCGGAGGGGGCGGGGGTGTGGTGTGGGGATGGCTGCTCACGGGGACGGGGTTCCTGGGGTGATGAACACATTCTGGAACCAGGTAGAGGTGCCGGTTGCCCAGCCTCGTGTCTGTACCACATGCCGTGGGAGACGGGATTTGGCCAGGGCTCTGAGCCTTTGCCCTGGTGCTGGGTGAGCAGCAAGGAGGGGCGGGAGCTGGGAAGTGCTGCCCGCTGTGCTCCTTCCCGAGGGAGACAGCACGTCCACAGCCACGCCCGTCTCGGTCCCCGTCCCTTCCTGTGCCCGGTGTGCCGGCTGGGAGACGGTGGGTTTACCCCGATGAGCAATGGGGGTGCAGAGATGTGATCCGACCTGCCCCTCCAAGAGGAGAAACAGAGGCCCCAACCTAGGCCACTGGCTCTCTTTCTAGCCTCCCCCCCTTCCCCCGCCCCAATCTGCTGCTTGGCATGTGGGCTGGGCCTGGTGGCACTGCCCAGTCCTGCCGCTGGGGCTGGGATAGAAGCAGCTGCAGGCAGGTGGGACTCCCTGGAGTCCTGGCCCACAGCAGCCTGGGGGCGCCGTCCACCTGGGGGACCGGGTGTGGCCCGGAGAGCTCACCCCATCCTCCTCCACACCCTGCATGGGCGGCCCTGGGCATGAAGCCCTCTCGTGGGTGGACAGCCCGCACTCCCGAGGGGGCTGGTGTGGCTGGACCTCATGGGGAATTCGGGCTCAGGGTCTGGCCTCGCTGGGTCAGAGTGGGGGCAGGTGGAGGTCCGAGATGCCTGCCTCCCGGACACGGACACGGGGCCCCAGCTGCTTGCCGGCCTCGGGGAGGGGCTCTGGTCTCAGGCCGCCTCTGGGAGGCAATGGAGAGAACATCCCAGCCGGGTGCACAGCCCTGAGGTTCCTGCCCGCTCCCCTCCCAGGCAGGGAGCTGCTCTTTGCCCCCCTGGGTCAGGCCGGCCCCCCTCCCAGCCGGCCCCGTGGCCCAGAGGCCTGGTCTGGGGGAAGCTGCACTGAGGGTGGGGACCGGCTCTTCTGCCGCCTTCCCCCTGGCATATGGCTCCTCCGCCCGCCTCAGGCGGTGCCAGCGGCTCCCCCTTCTCCATGGCAACTTAGCGCAGTGGTCCCAGTGGAGGAGAGAGAATCAATTCTCCCTCTCTTCCCTCCCTCCCTCCTTCTCCCCACCCCTTCCTCCGGGCCCTTCCTCCTCATCCCTGCTCCAGGCTCTCCCATCCTCCGCTGGCTGTCCGTCAGTCCATCCCAGGGACCTCTGGGCTTCGAGGCGCCCTCCCGCTCCAGGCATGGGCGGCGCCCTGAGGCCGTGGGCATGGGGAGCGCCGCGGGGGACCTCCAGGGGCCTGGGGGGCGGCCTGGCTCCCGCGGCACGGGGCTCCCAGCGGCTCTAACACAGCGTCCACCTCGCCCCCTGCTTGCATTTTCTGCCTGAAAGGTAATATTCTGCTCTGACGGTCACCTCTCACTGCTGATCAGGCAGGCAGCTCTGTCCTGGTCACGTGGCTGCTGGTCTCCTCTGAGGAGCGGGATGCAGGGAGAGGCGGGCGGGGGGAGGCTGAGTCTGGGGGCCCAGGGACCCCTCCAGCGCAGTTGTGAGTAGCGGGGCTTTGGCCTCCTGGAGCTTGGGTGCAGCTGTCTGTGCCTGTGCAGCTTCCCGTGTCATTGCTGCTCCGTGAGGACAGTCTGCCTTCCGGGACCGCGCTCTGCGGGGAGCGGGGGGGGGGTTAGAGGCAGGCACGTGCACCCCACCTGGGGCCGCTGGGGCGCCAAGGGCTCCCTGCCTCGTCCTCCCTCACCTGACGGTGCAGTTCAGGGGGGGAATGTTTGGTCTCGTAACCAGGACTTTCCGAGCAGATGGTGCAGGAGAGTCTGGGGCGGGGCTGATTGGGGGGGGGGGGGGGTCCTGCCAGCGGGGTCTGCTGGGGACAGACCCTCCTCTGGAGTTTGTGTCAGACGGGGACTTGAAGGCATTTTCCATCGCCTCCTCCCTGTCTCCCAACAGGAGGGGAACTGGTGAAGTTAACTGTGGGCGCCTCTCCCAGGGGGAGGGGGGCGCAGTCTCTCCCGTTACCCCCGTTACCTCTGCCCCGTGTGCAGAGAGGATGGAAAAAGCACCCCCTTGTCAACAGAGCACCTCCCGTGTTGACGGAAAGTGAGGCCCGAAGCGAACGGCTTCGCATCCAGTTCTTAGAAGCCGAGGCTTTGCTGGGTGTCTGAGAGGAAGCCCTGTGTGATCTTTAAATAGAAAGAGGGCGCCGAGCGGCCCCTCTGACTCACAGGTTATCAGAAACGGCTCTCAACTCTGAACGCAGACCCAGCCTGGGGGACAGAAATGACGGGGGGCGGGGGGGGCCGTCTAGACACTCAGGTGTGTGTCCCCAAGTCAGGCTGCTGGGGGGATCGCTCTAACAACAGAATCCCCGGACCGTGGCCCGAGGGGGCTCCCCGCGGCTGCTGCGGTGGCGCCTCTTTAAACTGGGTTTGTTCCCGTCCCCTCGGACCCGGACCCGGATTCTCGGCTTCTCGGTGCTTCCCTCTGATAAGCGGTCAGTTCCTGTTGGGCGGGGTGAGAGGGATGCGCCCGCTGAGCCGGGCTTGTTTTCCCTCTGCCGGGAGCCTGGAGTCTGTCACCCAGACCCTCCCGGCATCTGGACGCTGTGCAGGCTTCTTAATGACATTACCCGCGTCTGGACTCCCGGCCCGTCGGCCGTAAATTCTGACGGTTTACGCGCCCTGGCGGGTGGGGAAGGCGGTGTGCCGGTTTTGTTTGGTTTGCTGGCAAACGGAAAATCTGATGTGACACGGAAAAGGTCAGTCGCGTGAGTGGCGGCGCTCTGAGCTCGGGGCTCGCAGCCTCCGTGGGGGGCTAGCCCGGTGCCCCCCCCCAACTGCTGGGGTTCCTCTGCTCCGGGGTCTCTCCTGGGCGGCCGGGTGGGGTGGCTTTGATGACATCCGTGTGCGTTCCGGCAGCAAACCTGAAGTCGGAAGGAAGGCGGGGGGGGGGGGGGGGGGGGGGGGTCCGCCTACAAACTTTCTGTGTTTTTTTCCGGGAATGGGGGGGGGTTCGGGGAAACCCCCCCCCCCCCTTTTTTTTCTTTGGGGGGGGCCCCAAA